>NC_043002.1:61773473-61798473 GCF_006345805.1 Octopus sinensis | reverse complement strand
GTCTAAGCGCGTAGGTCATAGGTGTATTAAAATGTGCAATGTATGAAATGTGATTTCATATATTTCACATACGGAAGGTTGAAAGGGGTCGGAAGGTTGTTTTGTTTCCATTAAACGAAGAATGGTGGACTGTGTAAGCTTTTACGCCGGTGAGACATATGCATTAATTTTTTTCTGTAAATTATAGCATGCCATCGTCATTTAAATTTCATAGGCCTGGTTGGTAATTTTGTGTTCTAGACAGCTTATTTGGGCACAGTGTTGAAGAGTATGGGTCGTTCAGACAGGGTAGACATGACAGACAAATAGAAGCTGTTTCCATTGGAAAGGGCTCTGACGTACAAAATATCATATTTGCTACATATTATGCGAAATGCTAGTATGGGATGGATAGAGGCTGAAAAGAGAAAGATAATGTTACCGTTGTGGTTGTAAATTTTGAAAGGTTTGACGTCTATCTTCAGCATACAATGGATCCACTTAGTGGTCTCTCCTCTTGTTTATGTTTTAATATAAATCACAATCGAAGGAAGTTTTTTTACATATGTGACCACTGGTTCAAATTGGTATTATTTGATAATATTGATTGCTACCCTTAACCTTTAACTTTAAATATCTGTGTTCTCTAGCCAAGTGATTTATTGCAGTTATTTTCTGGCTTAGTACGCAAGTACAAGGGCGTTTGAATCGAAGTTACGATACATGATAGGGAAATTCTATACAAGCGTATCCTCTCATAGAGATGGGTGGTGTCCAGTTCCATTGTTATGTATCAGCACCGATTTCACTAAATAGCCACAGACAATGGTTAAATTATTTATGGCGAAACTTTAAGGTATGGAATTAAGTGCTAAGTTAAATTCTTTTCCTTTTTCTAGCTGGTAAACAGCTAGCGTCTTGCTAATTTGAGAACACATATCTCGTGGGAGAACGGTTTGAGGTCTATTTCTAGCATACAAAGGATCCATTTAGTGGTCTCTTTTATTTATCTTTAAATGTAATTCATAGTCCTCGGATGTTTCTTTTACGTATGCTGATCTTTTGTCCAGATTGGTGTTATTCAATAGTATTAACTTCTACCGTTATATATATATATATATATGCATATATATATACATACGTATATATACATATATATATATATGCATATATATACATACATATAAATACATATATATATACATATACATTCATATATATATATATATATATATATATATATATGAATATATATATATACATATCTATACATGTATGTATATATATATATATATACATAAACATACATATATATATGTGTATATATATATATATATATATATATATATATATATATATATATACATATATATACATATACATACATATATATATATATATATATATATATATATATGCATATATATATATGTATGTATATGTATATACATATGTGTAACTATATATATATATATATATATATATATAATATATATATATATATATATTATATATATATATATTATATATATATATATTATACGGTTTTGCTATGAAGTAGGCTATGCTGAATGTGTGTCTCGTGATGATTTTATATTGTTTATGTTGTAGTTATCGATAATCGAAAATTGCTCCGTCATCGCTATGGCTTCCCGATACAATTCAATGACATATAATGCATTTCCTCGTTTTCTTTCCAGTTTTTTTTTTAACGGTATAGATCTCTAATTCGATAAAATAGGCTTTTATTTTTGAGATCTCTCTCTAGATAATTGGCACCCAAAACATACTTAAGATCAAAACGTTCAAATTATAAACATCCGGTCGTATTTTGAGATTTTATCTTCAGAAAAAAGTTGCTCTCTAGACCGAAATTTCTTTGATATTGTGACACGGCTGTAAAGGGAGGTTTGCTACCTTTTTCTAACTCATTAAATCGCCCTGAAGTGGCACCCCATTGAGAGATCAGTGGGAAGTCATTTATCTTGAAGTTCGTAATATTAATTCCTCCTATAAGGCCGCAAACTACGATAATCGTTTGTACAGCGAAGAGAATGCTTAGCGGCACTTCAACATTCTTTACGTTCTCAGTTCGAATGTCGCCGAGGTTGGCTTTGCTTTTCATAATTGCCGAGTCGATTACTCATCGATTAATCTCGTCTCCTGATTTTGCTGGCCTTGTGGCAGTATAAATACAGCCAAGGGAGCAAGATGATATTCGACGGGCGAAATGTTTAGCTGTATACCATCCGTCTCTATGTTGGGTTCAAATTTCGTCGAAGCCGACTTTGCCCTTAATCCATTCGATGTCTATAAAACAGTACTAGTTGGTCATTGGGGATCAATGTAATCGACTTACATCCTGTCACGATATTATTGGCTTTAAACTAGACTTTGAAACCAATATAAAATAAAGCCAACTCGTAGATTTCTATGAGATTCAAATTTAATGCTCTCAAACTCTGTTGAACAACAAAGTTGCAATATACTTTACCGATTGAATAAGTGCTAAGCTTATAAAAAATTCTGAGGTCTCAATTCGTTCACCTAAACTTCCTCAAGGCAGTGTCCCAGCATGGCCGCAGTCCAAAGACTGAAGCGAATAAAATATAAACGATAACAGAACGCAAAAAAAAAGACGATGCTTTTGACACCTGGTTTCTGTGAAAAGTTTATTATGGCTATACATGTAAGTAAACATTATTTTGAATTAAATAAAGCCATTTATATCGTACCAATTGAATCATCTGAGAAGAAGTACTGTATTCAGATGTGTATAGCCAATGACAGAGATTGGGTGTGGAGACTGTGGTCTATATCTGAAATATATCTCTGTCTTCTATTGGACATTGGTGTATTTGTGTATGTATATGTGTGTGCGTGCACACGAGCGCACGTCACACATTGTGTGCGCTTGATTATAGTTTTGTGAATGTATGATATTTCTACGGTTCGTCAGTAAGTTTAATGCGACAGGTACGGTTCACAAATATCAACAGCTTAACAGCTTAACATCATTAGGTATTGGAAAACAAACCGGTGTATGCCTAGGTGTGTGTGTGTGTTTCACTTCTATATGCGAGTCCGTGTGTGTGTGTGAGTGATGTAAGTACACCAAACAATACAAATGTATCACAGCGGGGAATAGCGTTTGGCGAATTATTAGTTTAAAGATTTATTGGTAAGATAAAGTGTCATAACCTTTCGAATGTTTGAAATTCATCAGAATATAGAAAGTCGCAAGAGAGTGATCAAGAAAGGGAGATAACCAATGAAGGGAAAAAGGACTTTGAAATGTTAGAAGCCAAGCGGGAAATATGTTTGTGGGGCTATGGATAATGGGGAAATATGCTTGAATTTAAGTGATATTCATAGTAACATTATGTATATATATATATTTATTTGTTTCGGTCATTTGACTGTGGATATGCTGGAGCACCGCCTTTGGCCAAACAAATCGGCACCAGGACTTAATCTTTTGTAAAACTAGTACTTGTTCTATCGGTCTCTTTTGGCGAACCGTTATATTACGGGGTACTAAACACACCAACAATGGTTGTCAAATGATGGTGGGGAGAAAAACATAGACACACAAACATATACATATATATATACGACGGACTTTTTTCAGCTTCTGTCTAACGAACCCATTCACTAGTTACAGTAGAAAACACTAGCCCAAGGTGCCACACAGTGGGACTAAACCTGGGTCTATGTTGTTGGTAAGCAACATACAGCCACAAAGCCACTCATATATGTGTGTGCGTGTGTGTGTGTGTGTGTGTTGTGTGTGTGTGTGTGTACTTGCTTTGAGCATCTGTCGTCCAAACCACTTTGCTTCTTTAAGTTATAACTGTCACATGCATTACATATTGGGCTCACCCTGGTTTAGAGTGAAATTGTACAATGAAATGCACTTATCACTCACTGATTTATTGAAAAGTCGTAAAAGAAAAGTCCCTCAAATATTTATTCTTATATACATGTTACTGAAAATTCAATAATGTTGAAATGAAATGAACTACTCTGTCTCTTTTCTCTGTCTGTCTGTCTGTGTGTGTGTGCATGTATATATATATATATATATATATATATATATATGTGTCATATTGTCTACATAGTCCATATATATATATATGTCTACATAGTCCATATATATATATGTCATATTGTCTACATAGTCAATTAGATTAAATATATCAAATAGAATCTCTAATCTAATAGGAAAAATAAATCTAGCACCACCCAGTATAAGAATAACATTTGTTTACTTTCTAATATTTGATCTAATATTGATATACAAATGAATATAGCGATGCTTTTAAATGGTTTTGTCGTCATCATTATCATCAACAACAGCAACCTCATTTGTAGTGGGTGTTTATATGAATGTAAATTATTTCAGTGTCGGTGTCAGTGAATTTGTATTAAAGCTATTTACTCGTCAGAAAATATCCAAATGTTCTATTTGCTTTAAGAAATACCTGTTCTACTTATTGATTTCTCTTACGCTTTGTCAATCCATCGAAGGCGTTAGCTGATAAACATTATCGTACGGTTATACAAAAAATATTGTTTCTTTTCATAATTTTTAAGATGGAGTACCGTCATGCATAAACACATCGCTGTAGCAAGAACACTTGCCTAATTTCTCTACGAAAGTTGAATCAGGAGTAAGGATATAAAGTTGTGATACATTTTGCAAAAACCGACTTGGAGCTTATTTAAAGGAAACATAAAACAAACACAGAACTATTATTCTCCATTTAGCGTACAAGTTACAAAGCATTACATAAATTGCCACCATTTTCACTAACTGGATATTTACGGAGATTTAGTACATTCTGTAAGTAAATACAAAACAATATTATGCAAAACGTGTATTATTTGTTCAATAACATTTAATATAACAGTTTATTAAGTTCTGAAATTCAGTAGTTTTCATTTATAAGAAATGTCTAATAAGCAGGGAGCTTTCAAATTTTCGAATGTTGCAACAATCGTAACTGCTGTGTTGTTCGTAACTGGGATATTTATGAATATTTGGTGTTTTATCACTAATAAGAAAAAGATAAATTCCAAATCTCAACTACCACTTTATGTGATGACACTAAATATGGTAGATTCATTGGTCATGTTTGCTTGTTTATTAGAGATTTTCTATTTGAGTGACTTCAATGTTCTTTTCTATTTTAATCAGAAGACATGTAAAATATTCACTTTTATATGGAATGCTTCGAGAATCAGTTCCATATGGATAGCAACTTTTATTTCCTTCAAACATTTCTGAGTGTATACTTCCCATTGAAACATAGCAAAATTTGCGCGATGAAGCATGTCATCACATTTATATTAACTACCATTATTTCTTCAGTCGCAGCTGGCATCGTTTCATGCTTGGATATATCAGAGCAATTATTTATCTGCTTTCAAGAGTATAAAACACCAGAAACACGTATTTTTATTACAGCATTTTTAGTTATTCCAGATTTATTAATGTCTTGTTGCAGCATGTTTGTCTTTTGTAAAATCATATCTGAATGTTGTTGTTGTTGTTGTTGTTGTGTACAAAGTTATCAGATAAGTAAGTCATCATTCTGCTTTCTACTCATAAAGAACACCATCACAGCAGGAGTAACAGTGTTATATAACCACTACGTAGAAATGTTCTCAAATAATGCAGTTACTCCATATTTATTCACTGTGTTTTGTCATCATTTTCTAAATGCGTTTGTTTATAAAGGATGGAATTTCACATTCAAAACACTTGTGGTAAACCTTTTAGTAGACGATTCTTTCAAACGAATATGCGAAAACAATTTTGTCGCTAAATCAGCAATGTAAGTCATCTAAATCTTTCATGGGGATATTTATTTGCAGAAATTACATAATGGCAAAGCAGCGAAATCATTTTATTATTCGACTGTTATTGACTTGATATGTAAATAGATGGTAATTGCTTTTAAACGGATTATAATATTGTAATCACATTACTGCCATGAAGTGTGAGAGATTGAATTATTTTATCGTACCTAAATGTTTGTGCACGATGTTTTTAGTCAAGGGCAAAAAATCTATTACCTGTTCTTGATTTAAAATTCCGCGTAATCAAAAATCTCACTTATTTCTTCCTTCGAGAGCTAATGATTTTACTTTAAAAATATCTAAAATTCATTCCGTTTACAGGATGTCTTCGGTTGTTTATTGTATTCCTTGTAGCCTCCAAATATAAAGGTTTTTAAATAAAAATGTAACATCCATATTGTTTTCAAGCAGATGATTTTAACCCCGCTCAGTGACATATGCCAGTATTTTGTTAGTTAAATCACTTTGGACAGAGTCGGTACTCCAAACACTCACACCCAAATTTCTTGTGAATTAACCCCGAAATTGGACCAATACGGTAATAACGAATTTTTTAGAGATTTCTATCGGTTTGTTTCGAGACGCATAAATTTAATGGTTATCGACATTTTTTTTTGTTTCGGCGTATCTGGCATTAGGATTTTTCTTCTGACCTTATCTTGTAAATTATGTATAAATTTTACCTTTAAAGGCATTTTTTGATATGCTGGCCATTAATAAAATTTTTTTCCCGAAAAAAAGTTTATCCTATATCAATTATATATATATATATATATATATTATATATATATATATATATATATTACACGAAAGACAAAGACAAATATATATATATATTATATATATATATATATATATATATATATATATATATATATATATATATATATATAATATATATATATATATATATATATGTATATATATTACACGAAAGACAAAGACATATATATATATGTATATATATATAATATATATATATATATAATATATATATATATATATATATATATATATATATATGTATGTATGTATATATGTATGTATGTATTACCCAAAAGACAAAGAATATTCTTCAAACATACCTTTAATGATTCGTTGCAATTGTTTCTGTGTCAATTGAAGTTCCAACGCCAGTTTACGCAAAAGTTCGAAGTGAAAATTTATGTAATGTTTGCGGTTTTACACATTACAGAGGCTCTACATCAAAGTTGCACCAAAGTCACAATAAGCGTCTTCGAGACCTAGTTTTTTGGCTTACATCGGGAGGAAGCAGAAAATAAATAAATAAATATGTGGTTATGGGATGATTAAGTGGTGTCAGGATTATTTAGTGTTAAAGAGGAAAAATCTAAGAGGAGGGATACGAGGAAGAATGAGAAGGCGTTGGAGGTGGGGGAAGGGAGGGAAAATGAGAAAAAGTAAACGAATGTGAAGAAGAAGAAGAACAAGAAGAAGCAGCGGAAGAAGAAGAAAAAGAAGCTAAACATCATAGATAAATTGTTTATGTCTATATGTATTGCAAATCGGTTTGTCTTGGCATGTGATCGGCGTCAGTCACTGAAAGTGAAAAACCTATTAAAGAGTTTCACTTGACTATTGCCCACAAATGAAATAATGAGGAAATTTATCAAGATTTTGGAGGGGGATTAGGTCGACCCCAGTACGCTACTGGTACCTAATTTATCGACATCGAAAAATTGAAAAGCAAAGTCGACCTCGGTGGAATTTGAACTCAGAACTTAAAGACAGACGAGATACTGCTGAAATTTCGCCCGCCGTACTAACCTTTCTGCCAGTTCGCCGCCTTAATATTATAAAATTATTGTTTGAGAAGCGGAATCTGACGAACATGGAAGTTGGTTAAACAAAAACTTATTCAAACAGTTAAAACGTGAGTGTAAATTACTAGTAGGTATAAGCTAGTTAGGGTGAGCGAAAATTGAAGTATAATGACTGTGATGTAACTGGATGCTGATATTTAATATACAAGATCTATACAAATTGTAAAATGACAAATGGACAAACATAAACCCCGAAACAGAATACATTAATGTAGTAAGAAGTAGTGAATAGAGGTAAGGTTGTGAAGGTTGCTAGGGAGAACATTAAACCTGTTATAGGGCCGTGGGCAGATAGTTGTCGAATGGTATAGCTTCCCTCACCAGGTAAGCCCCATAGTATACTAGATACTGGGGTTGTTTCTCTATGCTGGGGAGAAGTGGGAAGGAAAACAATATTTAAGGGGTGAAGAGAAGGGAAACTCAACTATGCAAATTTTGCAAAGATTCTATAGTAGTTATGTGGGTACCATAGATAGATGTATGTATGTGTATGCGTATATACATACATAATGCATACAAACATGCACACACTTACACACACACGCTCCCTACACCACAGACACATATATATGTATGTAATACGTGCATGTATATAGAGGTTTGACCAATAGTCACACGAGAGTAAATCATAATTCCATAAATACTATCTGTAATTCTCTATTGACTCGGCTGGCAAAATGTGTCGCTCAAGGATTTCAGTTTGAACAATTTTCATGATATTTCATATTTAGATGCATTCAGTTGTTAAACATAAATAAAACTTTGAACTACATATTCTGATTTACTGCGTCGGCTGAGCTTTGACCAAACCCGTTTATAATGGAAATCATCACATTAGGAACCTATTTGTTCGAAATCAGAGTGTATAAAAGAAGAACATCTTTGACGGACTATAATTCGCGTTACTGTAGTATGTTACACTTCATGATAACAAATAACACTACGAGTTTACAGAAACGTTAACACGTCGTGCAAATGCTTAGCGGTATTTTGTCTGTCTTAAAGGCGGCGAGCTGGCAGAAACGTTAGCTCACCGGGCGAAATACTTAGCAGTATTTCATCTGTCATAACATTCTGAGTTCAAATTTCGCCGAGGTCGACTTTGCCTTTCATACTTTTGGGGTCGATAAATTGGATACCAGTTGCGTACTGGGGTCGATCTAACCGACTGGTCCCCTTCCCTCAAATTTCGGGCCTTGTACCTAGATTAGAAAAGAATTCATGATAACAATTTAACTGTTAACACAGTCAACTCTGTGGAAACGAACCTCTTGTAAATGTTTTTGATTTTGCAGCCATTTATTTTGGTAGTTTTTACGATTTATTTATTGTTTTTATTTGTATTTAGATTTATTCATTTATTTTTCTTCTTTAATAGGGATTCATTTAAAAAATTGCGTAAATAAACACGCTGCACCAACAATATTATCATCATTACTGTTTATATCATTAATTCTAATTTACAGGTATTGAGAGCAGGAAAAATGCGAAATTCGGAAATATTTTTGAAGAATTATATGCAGTTATTATATGTTTTTTTTCATATTACCTTTGTAACATACATCTTGAAGAATAGAAAAGATGAGTTTTTACGAAAGAATATATAACGCATCGGTATAAAATGCGATTACAAATAGCGTCATTGTAAGTAGAATATCATTTGTTTTTTACTGTAGCTTCAGCCCAGAGCTGCGGCCATGCTGATGCACCGCCGTGTCAAACACGTTGTATTATTTTACCGTGTTAAGGCGGCGAGCTAGCAGAAATCGAAAACAACATTTCGTCTGTCTTTACGTTCTGAGTTCACATTCCGCCGAGGTCATCCTTTCGAAGTAGATAAATTAAGTACAAGTTGCGTAATGGAATCGATCTAATCGACTAGTCCCTTTCCCCCAAAACATTTCGGTCTTTGTGCCTACAGTAGAAAAGAAATGTTAGCACACCTGGTGAAATGGTTAGCAGCTTTCCATCTCTCTTCATGTTCTAGGTTCAAATTCCGCTGAGGTCAAGTTACGCCTTTCTTCCATTCGGGATCGATAAATTAAGTACCAGTAAAACAGTGGGGTCGATGTAATTGACTGTTCCTCTCACCACATGTATCAGGCTTTGTGCCTTTAATAGAAAGGATTATAAAAATCATTCATTTTTGCATCCAACATTTTATGCGGCGAATTAGCAGAATTGTTAGCACGCCGGGCAAAATGATAGCGGTAATTCGTCTACTGCTAGGTTCCGAGCTCAAATTCCGCCCAGGTCGAATTTGCCTTTCATCTTTTCGATATCGGTGTAATTTACTAGTCCCCTCCTCCAAAATTTCAGGCCTTGTGCTTTTAGTAGAAAGCATTAATTTAACCGTGTTAAAGAGGTGAGCTGGCAGAAACCGTTAGTACGCCAGTCAAAATGCTTAGCAGTATTTCTAAAGGATTAACTTTCTGAGTTCAAATTCCACCGAGGTTACATTCGTCTTTCAACCTTTCGTATAAGTGGCAGGCAAACAACGAGGTTGTGGTAATCGACTTCTCCTCTCAGCAAAATCAGCTGAAATTGTGCCACAGTTTGAAGCCATTATTTAATTGTGTTAAAGAGGCGAAGACGTGGAATCGTTAGTCCGTCAGATAAAGTTTTAACACCATTACTTCTGACTCTTTACGTTTTAGGTTCAAATCCGGTTGAAATCAGCTCTGCATTACGACACGTAGTAATTGAAAGCCGGGGTCAATTAATCAACTCCCCGTCCCCACCGCGAACAAATAGGCAGCCTTATGGCAAATTTTAAAATATTATATAACAGTATTTGCTAATGGTATATACAAAATTAAATATAGTAACGTCGCATATTAACATTCTTAATTCCATTACGCTTTTTCATAATAAGGAATAAAAGTTTTGAATTGTACAACAATGCACTATAATACAAACAATGGACTATATACATGTTGTAATTTAGTCATCCATAGTCTGATATGATATTTCGGAATAATATTCCTTCTTAAAATATTCTTAGATGGAGTCGCTGTTATCATCGGTTTTCCAACTTTTTTCTCTTTTTTTTAAAAAAAAAGGAAAAGAATAGATGAGAAAAAAAAAGAAGAGAAAAAGGAAAGATGTACGTATAATACGTAACTTGGAAGCAGCACTACGGATGTACCGGCACACATAAGATTGATACATGGCCGACCTCACACTTCTCATGAGGAATTCCGGAAGGTGTTTCGTGAGACCACTGCTGAGACGCTTCAAAAAAAAAACAAAAACAAAAAAGAACAGCCGTTGGAAAACCTATTATATCAGCGAGTCCATCTAAGAATATCTGAAGAAGTAATATTATTCGGAAATATCATATCAGACTCTGGATGACAAAATTACAACAGGCATATAGCCCATTGTGTGTATCATAGTGCATTGTTGTACCATTCAAAACAATGCTTCTAGCGAACTAAAATACTCTCCTTTTTCATAATGTTCTTAAAGTCTTGTATTAAGACAAGATTAATTAATGAACTCAATATTTTTTAAGAAAGTCTGATACTTAACACGCCTTTTCAGTTCATAAGTGCATGAAATATTCTTGTTGGATGAGCAAATTTAGATAAGTTCTGGGAGATGACAGCTCAAAAGAAGTTATATTAGACAATAATGGACTCAAAGATGAGTTCGAATGTGAGCCGGATTCCCTAGAAAATTATATACAAATTAAAATATATTTTGAAGAAGTGGCTATTATGATATTCATTGTTTATTATTTATCAGAATTAGCTTTGAGTTCTTTATTTTAAGTGGCACCAAATAGATTCTTAGAATAAATTGAAATAGCTTAATTGGTTTAAATTTCCGGAAGTGAGTATACAACTTAAATATTAGTTTGAAAAAATTTTTTTATTTATATTCAATCAATGAAAAATATTTTTTAAAGAGATATCGCCTTTTGAAAAATTTATAATATATGTTTGGAAATTTTAAACAGGTTACTCTAAAAGTACATATAATCAAAGGCACACGCTCGCATATATACTTATATGTACAATACATATCTATACATATATACACTTATACTCATATATAATATTTTGTGCATATATATATACATATACATATATACATACATATATATATGTGTATGTGTGTGTACAAAATTTTCTGTGAATACATGTATGCATACATACACATATACATACATGCACATATACATACATACATACATACATACATACATACATACATACATACATATGTGTGTTTGTGTGTGTGTGTAAATTTAAAATAATAAGGGTAAAAAATCGAATATTAATTTGAAACATGTCTATGATTAATCTATAATTTTGTATCTTTTCATTTGTCTTGCTCGCTTGTGTTCTGGCGTTTGCTAAATTTTCTTGAGAACATTCCTTTCATAGTGGTAACACCATAACGGATCTACTTCTTGCATAAGGGTTGTCCACGTAGTGGTCACACCTCTTGTATGTATATGTATATATATATATATATATATATATATATATATATATATATATGCATTTATTCTTTTCTTTACTTGTTTCACTTATTTGCCTGCGGCACCGCATTTAGTCAAGCGGATCGACTGCAGGACTTACTCTGTGTAAGCCTAGTACTTATTCTATCGGTCTCTTTTTCCGAGCCGCTATTTTACGGTAGCGTAAATACACTAACATTGGTTTTCAAATGATAGTGGGGAGACAAACACATACACACAAATACATATATGTATATATTTTCGCTGGGCTTCTTTCTTTTCCGTCTATGAAATCCACTGACATGGTTATAGTAGAAAACACTTACCCAAGATGCCACGCAGTGAGTCTGAACCCGAAATAAATAAATAAATATATCTATATATATATAGTTGGAATTTACATAAAAACAAAAGATTAAGACAGTTTTATGAACAACAAGCAGGTGTATTAATTTGCCGCTCGGGAAAGTGAGAAAGTCTTTTACGTTTCGAGTCTACGTTCTTTAAGAGAAAGAAATACGAGGAAATTAACAAAGACAGAGTAAAAACATGTGGAGTTAGTGGTGAGTCATGGCGACTCGTTGGACAAAGGTAGTTAGATAGGGGAGCTAGGAAGAAGGGTACATAAAAAGTACGGTGATACCAAAACGAAGATTTTGAAAAATTGCTGACTTTCAACTCTCTAATGTATCGGCGTCCCGTTGAGGAAAATATTATCATCTGCGTCACCTATATGCCATGAACACGAATAACAAGTTTCACTTGTCCTGGGCGTAGGGTCAAGCAAATATTTAAATACACATATCATTATGTGCTTATATATATATATATATATATATACACACATACACACACACACACATACATACACACACACACACACAAACATACATACATACATACATACATACATACATACATACATACATACATACATGCATATGGGGTTGGCTGTATTGCAGGCGTGCGTCAGTGTGTGTGTGTGCCTGTGGATTCACATACACCCACACCACTTTTTTTTCCATCAATCTTTCAATTATAAAGTGTGTGATTGCATGCATATATATATACACACATATAAACATATAAACATGCATATAAACCCCTACATTTGTACACACACGCACATATATACATACATTCACTTCCAAGCACGTACACACGCACACACACACATTTACATATATATACAACACACGCACACACACATACACACGTACAAACACACCGACACATATACATACACACAATATATACCTACACGCGCACGCACACATACACATACGTACACATAAATAAGCACAGACACACACATACATACGCACACAAAAACATGCGCACACATACGCACGCACTCGCGCGAAAAACTCACAACCCCACGGATACACGCATATACATCCATATACGCTTACACACACACACATACAAACGCACACATACACGCATACACAACTACACGCACATACATACACACACACACACACATGAACCCACACATACATCCCATACACACGGCACACAACCATACATACACGTACACACATACACGCACACAATTATACATACATATATATACACAGATACGCACGTACAAGAACACACGCACACATACACTAAGTTAAGCACAGTTACTCGCCACACACCCACACTCCACGCATACACACAAAAAAACACACACATACACACACACATACTACAAACAAAACACACACACGATACATATACATACACGCACACACACATACCTCTTTGTTTTTGACCTGCGATTGGACCCAAAACACCACTCCTTAATTCTTACTAGTGGCCTGCTAGCCAGTTGTTCGCCATACACACACACACACGCACACACACACATACGTGTCATCATTGCACACATACACACACTCGCGCACACGCTGACCTCCCCGCACGCACTACACCCACACACATTCCCCCTCTCACTTTCTTTACCATACTGTCTTTGATATAACTCTCCTGTCTTTAAAAAACATTATTCTTCTACGTTTACTACTTCCGTCTTTCAGTATGTGACCTCGTCTGTACCACTAGCGATTTTTCCCCCTGTCTTCCCTTCTCGGGATCTTTCCTTCTCCTGTGTTTCCGACGAAGAGCTCCGCTCGAAACGTCAAACCCTCTTTCTTCCCTTCTTTCCTGAGCGTCCAATAATACTTTATTTGTTCCACGTCCTTGCGTTGTGTTTTTTTTTGTTTTTGTTTTCTTGTATGGATTAACTATATATGAATATATATACATGTTAGTTTCTGTGTGTCTAAGTATGCGTGTACTTCTCGGAGCATGAGTATATGCATAAATGTATATTGTGCGAGTATGCAAATGTACGTATTGGCCTATTCTTAAAGGTCAACCAAGGACAATAGCAGGTGCAACCAACCATGAAGAATAAATCAACAGTACAAAGAAATCAAATGCCAATCACTTTAACAGTAGCAACCCCACCCCCATCCAAACATTCAAAGCAGTTTGGCAACCGACTTTCAGCCTCAACGCATATCGTGTTACACACAAAGGTTACTACTACTTAGCAAGCCACGGCAAACAGATAGGACTTTTCTTGAAGCAGAGAATTTATGGAGAAAATATTTATATATCACCAGAGGAAACACAACTAGATCTAATAATATAAGAAAACGGTTACATAACCAAATACCTGCAAGCCTGGAGAGCTACTTTGCATAGAAACAATTGTAATGATTGTAAATAAATGTCCCACCGTACTCATCCTCTTTCAATTATATGAATGTATACGTGTGTGTGTGCGTGCGTGAGTTTGTGTGTATCTTATTTTATTTATTTGAATGTGTATCTTTTGTGTGTCTCTGAGTGTTTATTTATGGCTTCGTTTTTCATTCAACCCGGGGTCACCACTTGGAGCTTTTCGTAACTTAGCGGTTCGCCAAAATTCCGATGAAATTATCTAAAAAATAAATATTAAAATCGATTTTTTTTTCGGCTGAAAACATCATGGCGGTCCAACTGCCTGGCCGCAGATCGATTACTGAAACAAATAAAAACTCTCTCAGACCGATGTAGCCTACATTTATGCTATAAGTAGCTAAAAAAAACTCTCCCAAAATCACAGACTATTGTTTTTCAAAATGAAGTAACAATGGGTAATTTAGTTGCTTACTTAGAAAATTAAGGGACTAATAATATGGTAACTTGTGAGAAAGAAACTGAATATGGTTAATGACCCCTCGAAATATAAAGGCAATAAGAAGTTTGTGAGAATATTCTAAATATACGACGCATCATAGAACACCATCATTGTGTACTATGGTACCATTAGTCGCGTTCAATGTGTGGAAACCAAATTCAGAACTCTCGTTTATAACTATTGAGATTCTTGTTCATTTCGTTCTTGTTGTTGTTGTTCTTGTGTTTTTGTTGTTGTTGTTGATGATGATGATGATGATGATGATGATGACGACGACGACGATGACTTCGACGATGATGAAGTTGACCATGATGATGACGACGATGATGATACTGCTGCTACTGCTGCTGATACTGATGATGTTGATGGTGATGATAATGATGATGAGGAGGATGATGTTCATGGTGATGATGACGACGACGATGACGACGATGACCACCACCTCGATGATGATGTTGACCATGATGATGATAAACGATGACGATGATGATACTGCTGCTACTGTTGCTGCAGATATTGTTGCTGCTGCTGCGGCTGATGATGATGATGATGATGATGAGGATGATGATGATGATGGTGGTGGTGGTGGCGGTGATGGTGATGATGATGGCGATGGCGATGGTGAGTTTTGTGTCAGATATATTTTTCTCTTCGCTTTGAAATAGATAGTTGTATTGTTTTAGAAACTCTTTGTTTGATTTGCATTATCAGTGATGTGTTTCCGTTTCTATGAATCTGTTGATATTGATTTGTCAAACAGAAACTAAAATATCTGCCTACAATAAGAAGAGTTAATAAATTATATGATATATAATTAAATTGATCGACAAAAGCATTCAACGCTTCGCATCTTGTATTCATAAAGTGCTACCCATATTATATCAGTATCTAGACACAGATCTGTGATGCAAACACGATTGAACTACTCGCAACGAAACTCGTATATAGAATATTATGAGAAATAATGAACCATACAGGCAATATTAACTTAGATTTATTTGTTTTTCGAACAAATATATTATAAAAAAAAGCAGGAAACAGTTTCATTTTCAACCATTCAAAATATGATTTACTAAACACGATATAAAAATCTGCCTATTAATTATTCTTTGATTAGATACTATTATACGAAATATGGTTAATTTCTTTAATTCATTTTACACGTAAATGTATCCAAATATTGCCAGCAAAATCTATTATTCGGTAGGATTTCATATTACTGCTTATTATAAAGTAAATGAAGGAATTCAATTTTAATAAATAAAATAACAAAGAAACAATGTTGTTTGATGTAAAATTTTATCTATATTATAGAGACACTGTTTATTTTAGGATTAGAGTGGTATCCGGCATATGACGGATAACGCCGT
Organism: Octopus sinensis; assembly: GCF_006345805.1. Classification (NCBI taxonomy): domain Eukaryota; kingdom Metazoa; phylum Mollusca; class Cephalopoda; order Octopoda; family Octopodidae; genus Octopus; species Octopus sinensis. The sequence continues at coordinate 61,781,769 of NC_043002.1, read as the reverse complement.
AGCTAAGAGAATATATCTCTGTCACAATGGGTACTAACAAAAAATATACTGTACTCGTTTAGGCATTCGGTACTAAGATCCGTTTTCATTGTGTTTTGTTCTTATACTTTCTGCTTTTAGTCCGGAGAAATTCAAACATTTTCCGTTTTCAAATGTGTTTACAATTATCTTTGTTAATCCCTGTGTTTAAGAAGCCGTAGTGTGACTTCCTGTTCATATCATGAAAATGACTTGTAATTTTCTTAGTATGTTGTTTACTAAATATATTTTTCTATTTTATTTTTTCCTTTCCATATTTCAAGATTTCTTTCACGTTCCATTATTACATAATAACATTTACTGATTTTCCATGCTTTCATTTTAAATACAGGTACAGCCCAATTCAGAAATTTGATAATGGCTTTTTATTTCTGTCAGGCAATGACACCACCGTGTTCGGGAAAGGTTTACGTTTACTTAGGTTACTTAGGTTATATGGTGGAGACGCAATGGCCCAGTGGTTAGGGCAGCGGACTCGCAGTCATAGCATCGCGATTTCGATTCCCAGACCGGGCGTTTTGAGTGTTTATTGAGTGAAAACACCTAAAGCTCCACGCGGTTCCGGCAGGGGATGGATGGGAACCCTGCTGTACTCTTTCACCACAACATTCTCTCACTCTTATTTTCTGTTTCTGTTGTGCCTGTAATTTAAAGTGCCAGCCTTGTCACACTGTGTCACGCTGAATCTCCCCGGGAACTACGTTAAGGGTACAACGTGTCTGAGGAGTGCTCAGCCACTTGCACGTTAATTACACGAGCAGGCTGTTCCGTTGATCAGATCAACTGGAACCCTCGTCGTCGTAAGCGACATTGGTATAAAATATGTCGGGTGTGTTATATGGAATGTCTGGAGTGTATGATGGAATATATGTAATAACTAAAGTGTTTGACTGATTATCTCGTATGTTTAATGGTATGTTTAGAATGTGTAGAATAATGGCAGAATAGGTGGAGCATCTCTGGATGTTTGTGGAATCTCTGAAGGAGTTTCTGCCGAACTGTTTGGGATGCCTGGCGGAATGTGTGGAATGTCTGATCGAGTAAGTATAATGTGTGATTCAATATCTGAAATCTCTGATTCCATGTCAGATATATCTGGAATATCTGATGGTTTGTTTGTAATACTTGTGTTCGTATACTTTATACAATCCATTAGACATTCTAGGATTTCTATCAGACGTCGACAAAATCATCAATGATGACGAGGATTACGTCGCCGATGACAACAAAGAATATGATGGGACGGCAGCAAATAATTACATAACTCCACCCTGCCGACGACAACAACAACAAACACGAATGTTTAATGGAACGTCTGAAATTATTTATTGAATATTTGGAATATTTTGCAACGTCTGATGGATTGCATAAAATATCTACTTGATGCAATGTGTGAAAAATCTAATAGACATTCTAATGGAATTATTTACATTATTTACATTTGTCGGATATGCTCAGGGGCATATGGCGTAGTGGTAAAAAGCGCGGGCTACTAACTCCAATATTCCGAGTTCAGTTCCACGCAGTGACCTGAATAATAATAATAATAATAATAATAATAATAATAATAATAATAATACCGAAAAATACCTTAGGAATGAAAACCCAAGTTCGAAATTTCCCCAAGACACCTGGTGAAGGCTGGAGGGTATATCAGCGGAAACGTTATATTAACAACAAAGATGAGGACAAATATCCGGCAAATGTAAATAATATAAATAATGTACATAACTCCTCTCTCTTAAATATAGAACTATATTATTCTATTGGAATATTTGACGAAATGTCTCTTTACCTGCTGGAATGTCTGAGATGACTGAATGACTGATCGTGAGGTTGTGAGCTCTAATCCCGGACCGGAGTGCGTGTTGTGTTCTTGAGCAAGATACTTTATTTCACGTTGCTCCAGGTCACTCAGCTGTAGATATGAGTTGCGACGTCACTGGTGCCAAGCTATATCGGCCATTTTACCTTGGCCATTTTACCTTGGATAACACTGTATGCGTGGAGAAGGGAGGTCGGTATATATGGGTGAATGCTGGACTTCCATGAAAACAATATTGCCCGGACTTGTGCCTCGGAAGATAACTTTCTAGCTGCAGTCCCATGGTCAGTCATAACCGAAGGGGTCTCAGATGATGTTTGGTATGTGTATGTATTGATAAATTTATATGTATTTTAGCGTGTAAGTATTTTTTAAACGGATATATCTTTTAATTTATTTAAATTTATTAATATTCTTTACCACTAATTATTTTCCCTGCATACTCAGGTTTTTTTCCTTCTACATAAGCTATTTTTGATTTAAAGTTTTCTTCAATTTTTATAATAATATGATTTTGAATCGCACTTGCAATTTCATGCAACAGGTTATTCAAAAGACTGTTAGTTGAAAGGACCAGTGAACCTAAACCCTTTTCAAGTGTGTATCTATCAAAGTAATTGTATATTTACGCATATAACCTTATTTTGTTCCATTCGAAACAAAACAGTTCGACGAACGGGAACGTGAAACTCAGTAACAACTGTGATTTTTACAATATTACATTAAGTACTAGGAATACAATATATGACATAATATAATATTATATAACATAATGCAATATTGTAATATATATAATTGATTGGATAGTCAATAGAATATCTCTATATTTAATTTATCTTTATAATTGAATTATACCTATATTTTTATGATATTCAACTAAAGTACCAGTGAATTGGATGTTTAACATACGCTTTTGTCTTTTCTCAGTTAGTTACTTTATGTGTGTGTGTATTCTATTTCACTTTTTTGCATCTACCGCTTCTATTACTCTAATTAATGGTATTTGCCTTTATAATTGAAAAGAATTATACTATTGTCAACAATTTCTAAATGAATATTTTATCGAATCTTAGAATTATTGTTTGCACCTATAAATAACAAACGATTAATAGCTGCACATTTGTTACAATAAACATATTTTAAAACGATTTTTATTATAATATAATGTTATATTCTCATTAAAAAATTAATAACTTGCTAGTTTTTAATGAGTGGATTTCTTATTTTAGTATCGATTTAACATATGCATATTTTAATACTTCAACAGAATAATAAAATCCATATGTTACCACACAAAATAATAACTTTTTCATGTTAAATATTTTAGGTGTTTTCCCAAAATATTCTTCACCGTGAACATTTTTGATAAGTTCAAGTAATATCATTCTCTTAAAGAGATAACATTATTGCGTTTCTTAACCCATTGCCTGCCATGAGCCCCATCTGGGCATCTGCTAAAGACAGTCTCACTACCGATTGTTCGTTTTATTTCAAATGAATTGCTTATGTACATTGTATTTACAAAGGTGTGTTTAACAGTATTTAATACTTAAAGTTGGTCATTATTAGCTCTGGCTAATTCTACAGGACATTTTATGTCATAAATTGCAATTTTCGAACTACAAAAATATTGACTGTTTTGAAAACTTTTTTTATGTATTTCCCCTCTATATCCCCCAATGATATTTCATATATATTCGCATTTGATATTATAGTTTCAAATAAACTAATATGTCTATTATTGAAATTTAATAGAAAAGGATAAATATACTTTTTCTCAGCGATTTCCAATTGAGATTTTTCGAAAAATTTATCTTACTTTCCAAAGAAATTTACATATGAAGACCATCCAAAAATTTTATCTCCAAAGATTTCGGTTTGTGTTGTTAGATGGAGTGAGGATAGCTTTGGCTGTTAGAGGTGTAGGAGTGAGAGAGGCAAAAGAGTTTATAAATGACAGGAAAGCTCGGAGAGTGCTTGTGGACGGATGAGTGATTTGATGCTACTCAAAGGGGTACGGAACCAGCATGATGCATCGGGGGTAAACCGGCATTTGCTGTCGGGACCCTCTGCTGATATATGGGTTTGCGTTCTATGCCTTGACCTGAGCGTAGGATGGGGCTCACCTCTTGAGCTCGGAAATGAATGGAATGCCTGGGGTATATCTTATTGTAGCTACCCCTCCTAAAAAATGAGGAATAAGACTGTGTATACATACATACATATATATACATATATATACATATATATATACATGCACACACACACACACACACACATATATATATATATATATATATATATATATATATATATATATATATATATAATGGTGTCAAGAAGACCCAGATGTCTTCTTGACACCATTACATCTCATAATATAGATATATAGGATTTGTTTTGTGGATTTGAGCGTCATGATATAATTCATTCACGCTATGTTAATCATATCATACAATAGAACAATACATTCAATTTTCATTTTCTTACTCTCTAATCTAAATGCTTGTATTGTTGGAAGGATACCCCATTCTGGTGTTATCGATAGAATTTATGTTCAATTTTATGTCACATCTATTTACTTCGGCATGTCAAACTTCTATATTCTACATAAGACAGATTGGTTTAGGAAATAAAGTTCTTCTGAACGATATGCCTAGGACGTGGTCATGGTGAAGTTCATGAGTTGTTTACGTTTTTGCATGGCGCTAACCACATATGCGTATTTGCACGCGCGCGCGCGTGTGTATGTATGTGTGCTTTTGTGTGTTTGTCTCTACAGAGAGATACCAAACGCATAATTGTGCATGTGTGAGTATGTCTAGAGGGAAGCACCAGTCCCGTTTATGTCTACAAAGAGACACCAACCCTATGTATGTATATACGAGCGGTTTTGAAAAGTTCCTGGCATTGGGAAAAATAAAATATAGGTGGATCAGTTCATTTTATCGTATTCGACCTATTGCAGTCTCAGATTCACACACTTATCACAGCAGTCCTTCATATTTTCTAAGACTTCTGACAGAACTCCGAAGGTTGTGCTCCCAACCGGGCCTTTCATAATACCCTTAAAATCAGCATCCCTCTTATATACAGGGCGCGGTGAACAAACTGTCGTCTGAATTACGCAAAAATGAAAATAACACTGCCATTTCATTTCAACAGATATATTTACAAAATTATATAAAAAATATCTTGAAATACTAAAGAGTAAATTTATTCAATAGAATCGCCATTGGTTGTCCCCTAATGTCACCAGAAGACTCGGAATCTACTGCAACTCTTCTGGGCAGTCTCCTTGTTTATGTTGGTGAATGCTGCCATAATCCTTGCTTTCAGTTCGTCTTCAGTGTTATAAAACGTTTTGTTGGTTTCTCGCTCAACTGTGCTCCACACATAATGAACGAGGGGGTTGCAAGCTGGGGAGTTTGGTGAAAAGATGTTAGGAGTGATGTGGTCGTATAAATTTTTTGACAGCCATGACTCGATTCTCCTGTTTCTGTGGCATGATGCAGGGTCCAGTTGCGAGACACTGGGTCTTAAACCAGCCATCCTCTTGACCCAGCTCAGCACTACCTCCTCCAGGCGCTTGATGTAGGCCTCTGTGTTGAGTCTGAGACCATGTGGGACGATAGATGGAGATATAACGTCGCCAGCACTAGTGATCACACCAAACACCTTGGTGTTGACTGGATGTTTGATTTTGATCCACTCGGAAAAAGTCCTCAGATTGACAATCAAACACTGAAATGTTCGTATTCGAGCTTCCGATGCGAGGGTCAAGCAGTACAACGTGTCGTTTCCAAATTCCTTGCAGAGTTAATTGTGTCATGATGCCCTTTTTTCTTACCGTGTTCAACTAACGCTACTATACTGTGTAGTCGAGAAAATCAAGAGCAAACAATGCGCATACACGCAATTAAAAATATAAAATGGGGCAATTTAACCATCATACCCTGTATATATATTGAATGTATGCACACACACACTCACACACATACACATACACACACACACACACATGTATATATAATGAGGGGATGCTGAAAAATTCCCGGCTTTTTGGTAATAGCAAATACAGGAAGATCATTTAATTATGATTTTATTCAACATATTACCATCTCAAACACACACCTTATTGCAGCGATCCTTCAACTTTTCAAAGACCTGTAAAATAACTCAGAGAAAGGTCTGGTTGGAGACCTTTCGCGATATTCTTAAAGCCAGGAACTTTTCAACACCGCCTCGTATGTGTGCATGCCGAGAGAAAGACATCTACCCATGTAGAAACACACTTTAAAATATGTGTCACACGCATTCAATTACCGTCTTTCCGTCGGTAATAGCTATTGCCACGGAACTAACGAGATTTTCTGTTTCTAAACCATTGTTTGCAATCCAGCTGTCAATGAACATTTATAAACTTGGTGCGATATCTATGTAGTTTGAATACGATCCAAATGTGTCCTATATTTACAAATATATACCAAGTTAAAGTACATATAAGAAACAGTTATTCTGTCGTGAAATAATGACATATGTTCGTCAACAAGGTAATTGAAAAACTTGACGTGGCTTGCATACTTTAGTTCGTGTTTCGCGAAGAAATTACGAGCTAATGCTTACTTTGTTAAAAGAAAGAGTCCAAGTTTTCTGATTTTGCTAAATTATTGTATTTTGCGACATTAGCACATTTTCGGCATAACAATTGAGACTGATTATATATTTACGTCGATTCAAATCACATCTACCTTCATAAACTACATACCACTCACTCTCATATATATATATATATATATATTATATATATATATATTATATATATATATATATATATATATATATATATATTATATATATATATATATGTGTGTGTGTGTGTATATGTATATATATATATATTCAGAGACGCACACAAACAGGCACATTCACGCATACACTTAAAAGCAAACTCAATTATATATAAATACACATGTGGGACTGGATGGGTGTGTGTTTGATCATGCGTGTGTGAGTGTGTATGTGAATATATTTATATACGTGTGTAGATGGTTATTTGAGAGTGTATTATGTTGTAGGGCCACACACGCAAATCACCGAATCAAGACAGCAATCAATAGAATCAGAACCAGAACAAGAACTTAGCGTTTAAGTAAATAACAACAGTAATGATGATGATGATGATGATAATAATAATAATATAATAATAATAATAATAATAATAATAATAATAATAATAATAATAATATAATAATAATAATAATAATAATCGTAGTAACAACAACACCACTTCATATTACCATATACCTTTCATGTCAGCAAACATATGTAGACATTGCGTGACAATAATTGAAAAGAAAATTGGACATTACCCAATATTTGTAATGCTAATATGATTTTAAATAAGCAGTCGTGGCTTGCTATTAGTGTAGGCGTTGGTGTTGGAGTATTGGCGTTTGTGTTGGTTTTTGAGGTCGGTTGTTGCTGATGTAGGAGATTGGTGGTTTTGAAGTTATACAGCGAAATAATAATAGAACTATTCAAATAATTCGAATAGTGAACACGAATAATATTGAGAAATACTACATGCACTATTAACTCATTAAAACTTAACTTCCCATAATAATTTAACCAGACATGTAAGCTGTTAATCGTTGCCATTACTTCGTCCTATTGGCCATGTTCCTTCACACTAGCAGTCAAACACTCACGTTCAGAGATACACAGGCGGACATACGTTCACAGATGCACCACACACTCACACACACACACACACACACACACACACAAACACACACATACGACACACACGTATGCTTACTTGCTAACTTAGTGTCCGTGAAGGAAGAGACATTCAAATACACAGGCCTAAATGTTAATCATTCGGAGACTTCTACGAAGCTAATATTTTCATATCATTTAAATCAACGTTTGTAATTGGTAACATATGTTATGCCATATTTACACAATTTCAATATTTTCCTTACGTACCTCATTCATATATATTATTTTAACATGTATATTATTTACGTTATTTTATTATTCGGATATTAAAATACCGTAATTTCTTTTTTAGCATATTTGCTTCTCATTTCGTTGTATCAATCATTTTAGTTGACAATATATTGTAGCAAGCCACCAGCAGAAACGAAATGAAGATTATTTACCCACCACAATAAATATATGAATAAACCTCTTAGTTTTATTAACACAAGCTTTGTGAAAGGCTACATAGTGTTTCATACATTTTTTAACCTCCGATTTTCTTAGGTTATATTATTAAATCTATATATATAAAACTCTAGTTGTGTGAGTGTCTGTCCCCTTCGATTTAGATTCCTAACTCCTCCCACATTTTGCGGTGCAGTTTAACCAAATTCGGGTATCTTATAGTCGTGATGCATATCGAGCCCGTCTGGCTATTAGCGTGCG
>NC_043002.1:61758473-61768473 GCF_006345805.1 Octopus sinensis | reverse complement strand
CCCATAATGCGATGGTTTGTCCAGATTTCTGAGTACCTTATTTCTTCTAATATATAATACCTGTACATCATCTCCAAACCTTCTAATATATATATATGCATATATATATATTGGCCTGCTCGCTTAGCCAGCGGGGTGGCGTCATTTGAAGGCTAAAAAACGATGCGAAGCGCATTGTGATTAGCGATATGTAGCAAAATCTGATAGCCTGCTCAGTAACGGTGATTACCGTGATATATATATATATGTGTGTATGTCCGTACATACATACATACATACATACATACGACAGTCTTCTTTAAGTCTGCCAAATCCACTCAGAAGGCTTTGGTCGACCCGAGGCTATAGTAGAAGACACAAGACCAAGATGCCACGCAGTGGGACTGAACCCGGAACCATGCGGTTGGTAAGCAAGCTACTTACCACCATACAGCCAATCATGTGCCATTATTCATATAAATCCAATATCCACTCTTCATCTTGAACCCGCTTTTCTTTTCTCTAAATTTTTTGTTTTGTTTTATCATATGGTTTTGTTTCACTTACTCATGATGCAATATTCAGCGAAATGCTTGGTGAATCTTTGCATTCAACGTTTGATTTTACAGTGTGTCTTCCTGAAATTTTATTTCACTACTAACCTTCGCTTTTTTAGCAAACTCTATATATGATCATTCTGGTATTTGTGAAAGATAAAGTCTAGCAAACACATTTATTGTCAGCTGCTATATAATGAAATAACTTGCTAATTTATAGCAGAGTCTGCTGTAAATTAGCAAGTTACTTGCCGTGCTAGGAATTGTAGTGACGGGTAGTCTGTTCGTTATGTTAAAACACAATTTATATTTCTCAATATAGCATAAACGATAACAAAAAATATAGAATACAAGCTTGATGAGACCTACACGCGTATGATGCTTGATGTTCTCCTCAACATAGAACGAAAGAAGAGTTTTATGGAAATATCGCCAATATATCATGAATCATTCGAGAGTGGAGAACAGGATATTCTGGTCACTGCTAGGGAAACAGAGGTGAATTGGTGAGATTAGTGTGTTGGTCTGGAGATTTTAATGTCGGATGACCGAAAATGGTGTACATTGATCAAATAATTAATGATGCCCAGTTGCAAATAGAAGACCACGAAAATATAAAAAAGATGAAGCATGGAGATAACAAGTGGTTTTGGTCCAAGTAACCTGTCTGAAATGATAGATAGCTACATAGATTGAGAGATATAGATACATAAATAGATAGCTACACACACATATATACATATACTTTTCTACTCTAGGCACAAGGCCCGAAATTTTGGGGGAAGAGGCCAGTCGATTAGATCGACCCCACCCCAGTACTCAACAGGTAATTAATTTATCGACCCGAAGTGATGAAAGCTAAAGTCGATCTCTGCGGAATTTGAACTCTGAACGTAAAGACCACGAAATGCTGATAAGCATTTCGCCCGGCGTGCTAGAGTTTCTGCCAGCTCACCGCCTTCACATACATATACATATATGTGTATAAAATATTTACAGTTAACCTCTTGTTAAATTTTATCATTCCCTTGAAAAATACTTGAGACATAATTGTGTTTTTTATATAATATGAGTTAAAAACAAACATATTTGAGTATGATCTAGTGTGTATATGGAACTATATATGCACAAGCACAAACAATTTTCTATACACATTGCGCGTAAAGATGCTGTATATTTAATTTTGTGTGTGTAGTGTTTTTGGGGTTTTTTTTTTTAGAGAGAGACACCCTCTCATCCCTTACATTTTGAATTGGACTATGCACCAACATACTGAGGCAAGGTCCCATTAAGATTCTTTTGAATATCTTGCTTGAGCTGTTCATTTAGCTTCCTGCCGTCTGCACTTCTTTCCTCTTCCATAAATGATTTGATTGCGGAAATTTCGGTGTAGCCCAATGTATTCCAGAGTAATCTTAATGCAATCGTTATACCTTAAATTCTCACTATTCAGAAATCGGTCAGGTTTAAAAACAACATTCAACTTGGCCAGATGAAAAATCCATCGTAATCAATGCTAAACTACTAGGGATCCTAAATTGGTAGACTCAGTATATTCGAGAACTTCAGCGTCACTAAGATTTGCCATTCAGGCATTGTTGGACAATATGCTTCAGTTTCTGGCAAACAGTCACATGAAGAAATAGACATATAGATAGATAAATATATAGATAAATAGATAGATAGATATAGATAGATAGATAGATAGATAGATAGATAGATAGATAAATAGATAGATATATATATAGATAAATAGATATATACATAGATAGGTAGGTAGATAAATAGATAGATAAATAGATAGATAGATATAGATAGATAGATAGATAGATAGATAGAAAGATAAATAGATAGATAGATAGATAGATAGATAGATAAATAGATAGATAGATATATAGATAAATAGATAGATAGATATATAGATATATAGATAGATAGATATATAGATAGATAGATAGATAGATAGATAGATAGATAGATAGATAGATAGATAGATAGATAGATAGATAGATAGATAGATAGATAGATAGATAGATAGATAGATAGATAGATAGATAGATAGATAGATAGATAGATAGATAGATAGATAGATAGATAGATAGATAGATAGATAAATAGATAGATGAAAGATAGATAAAACTTACTTGGAAAAGGTTGCGTGGCATTCGATCATATAATAATAGAAATAATATATTTAAAAAATGCATATATACATACATATATGTACATGCATGTATATATACATATATATGTAGGTATGTACATATATGTATGTATATATGCATTTTTATATATTATTTTTAAATATATATATTTATATATATATTTACATTATTTACATTTCACGGATATTTGTCCTCATCTTGTTTGTTCTTAACACAAAGTTTCAGCTGATATACTCTCCAGCCTTCATCAGGTGGCTTGGGGAAATTTCGAACCTGGGCTCTTATATATGTACATAAATTAATGAACATAATTCCTCCTGTCTTAAATACAGAACTATATGTATATATATATATATATGTATAAGTACAGATCAACAGATACAGACATATACTTACATGTGTATATGTGCACCACATTTTTGAGCGTCATTGCGTGTACGTGTCACTCTCTTGAATGTGTGTGTGTGTTTTTGTGTGTGTTTGTTTCTGTGTGTGTGCGAGCGAACAAAATTAGGTTAGTCAAACTTTTGAACGATTTAGGCAATAGAAATGTATTGTCATTCATCATGTGATATCTGTTCAATTTCTTATTCCAAAGTCATCAAATTTATTTAATCAATATATTTCACAAGTGATTAATTAAAATAATTATCTGTTTGTTCATTTATAAAGCTAATGCTCTACGTAGAATTTTAGTAAAAAAAAAAAAAAACAATAAAAAGAAGCAGGATTGAAAAACAAATGGAAATGGCAAAATGTAAGACTAATCGATTGTGCAGGAGGTCGGTTGTAAGCTGTAGTTTGATGGAATAAGAATAGAAATAATTTGGATGGTAAAATCAGAAGAGAAAATTTAAAATTTGGCAATCGGGAGACAATAACGCAAGAGAAGAAAATAATACATATACACATATGTACATACATGCATGTATTTATACACGCATATATAAATACATACACACATACATACATATTCATATATATATATATATATATATATATTATATATATATATATATAATATATATATATATAAACACACACACATATATATATATATATATATATATATAGACACAATGAAGATTCGATCTGGAAATAAGAGGCGATTTCATATTCTAAACAGATCAATCAAACCAGATTACAGTAACTACGAAATTATTTATTTATGTTTATATTTAATTACAAACATATATGCACATACTCGTACACTTTGACACAAGCATATGCGTATGTGTAACAATAGATATCTATGTTTAAACAAACACACAGAGAAACACTGACAGGAACACACACGCACACACACACACACACACCACACACACATATATATATATATATATATATATATATATTTACATACATGTATATATATGTATATATATATATGGATACATATATGTATATATTTATATATATATATATATATATATATTATATATATGTAGGTATATATATATATATATTATGTAGGTATATATATATATATATATATATATATTTGTAGGTGTGTATATATATATATATAGATATATATATATATATATATATATATATGTGTGTGTGTGTTTTTGTGTGTGTGTGTGTGTGGTGTGTGTGTGTGTGTGTGTGTATTTCTGCGTGTTTATATATGTGTATGAATGTACATGTATGTAAGCAAATCTGTGTATTGATTACTTAACATGTATCGCAAACATTCAAAGCGAAATAGCGGGAAAAAGAAAGATGAAAACAAACGAATGAAATCTCATATTAATCGTTCATGAACGTGGCAAGAAGTAATATATAAAATCTAGGAAAATGTGTAATATTATTCTTTAAACGAAGTTGAAAAAAAAAAAATATTTGAAAAGTAAACAACCAGAAAGATCATATAAATTATTATGAAATATATCATTGACATTATGTCAAATGTATATATAACAATACAAAATTAAAAAATATATAATTTACAGAAAAATAATCATAAATAAATGCTCTTCATTAAAGAGATATTTTTCTTTTCATATTCTTTTTTTATTTGTTTGTGTATTTATTTCATGAGACAATACGGAGATCAAATTTAGAAGACTTGAGTCAAATAAATTCAGGTTAAAATAAACAAACATGACACGCATCGAAGATGAAAAATAATTATATACATACATATATACTTCATGAATGAATGAACGTTAATTAAATTGACATAATGGTTATTCTACGAATGCTTTGCTATAATAGCGATAGATTAAATAAATGTATATGCTGCAGAATGGCTATGTTCTATTATGATACCGCAAAACGGAAAATTATATGAAAGTGTATATGCATACATACACGCGTATGCATTATCTTTGTCTTTATTAATTTAGGTATGCTTAAATATATATATGTCTATATATTTGCTTGTATATACATATATGTTCATATGGGAATATTTTGTACAATATAAAGGATGATCATCGTATTCCGAGTATCTGCTTACTCGAGCAAGAAACAAAAACTATAATGTCAGCAACTGGCCACATGCTAATATGCTTACGCCTTCTCTGACAAATTGCGCAAGGCTCATCATTTCCCATTACTTATCCTGCGTTATATTTAGTAGCGTCCACATTTTGTCATTGCCTTTTTTCTTCCTCTTAACTGATCTTTAGCACAATTATTACCCTACCTTCTTGCAGAAAAATAAAGCCTCAAATCTATTGTGACGGTGAAAATTACTAATACGCATTCTGAAGTGGCTTCCAGCTTGCTCTTTGTTAGTGCCAATTTGGGTGTATATACATTTACACATGGTTGAGTGAGTGTGTGTATCTGCGAGTGCAGTCAATCGCATATACATTTACAATTACGCTAGTATATGTACGTGCATATATATGCTATTTTAAAAATTTCTTTTGCATTGAACTTGACTTAATCATTTGCGTGATATCCAGGTCCTGCACATTCCCTCAATACACCTGAATAAACTTTCCAGCTATCACTTTTCATCGATGAGTCTATGAGTCTCCAAGATAAGCGATGAGTCTCCAAGATGAATCTCTAAGATAAGCGTACGGCAATTTGGCCATGCTTCCAGAAAAATAACACACAGTAGAAACACCTGTGATTATACAAACGAGCGAACTTCCAGAATGAAACACTATTTCTAAGTCCTCTTTCATCATGTTACTATATAAAACCTGATTTCCAATTCGTACTTCATTCAAGAATTTTACTAACTGGATTTTATACCTGTATTTATATATACATGTGTGCGTGCCTGTATGCATGCGTCTGTGTTTGTGTGTGTATGTGTGTGTATGTGTGTGTTTGTGTGCCTATTTGTGTCTGTGTCCGTTTGTGTGTGATATTTAATAATCAAAGTATCTGTAATTTTGAGCTACAAACGCTTCCATGCGATGAAAATAACTCTGATCAAAACGTCTGGTTCATTGGCACAATATTCTGACTCAGCCCACATGTCATACATTCACGGAACTGTATGCTATGCATGTGTGTGTGTTTGTGCGTATCTGTGTGTGGTAGTTTTAATACACAAAGAAATTCTGTCTAGCAAGGCAGCATTCTCCTTGTTCCACATTTAGGTATACACACACACGCTCTCACACACACATATGAGATATATATGCATAATTTTCAGCTCATTACACCTGTTTCTTACATATTATTTGAAATAGAATAATGAGAACATTACCCCATTACAAAGAATCGTAATCATCAGATGAATCCTTATTTTACTATATATGTACACATATATATTCTCCTATGTGTGTATACATGTATGTATATATATCTAGTATATACATATATATATATATATATATATATATATATGTTTCTTTACTACCCACAAAGGGGCTAAACATAGAGGGGACAAACAAGGACAGACAAACGGATTAAGTCGATTACATCGACCCCAGTGCGTAACTGGTACTTAATTTATCGACCCCGAAAGGATGAAAGGCAAAGTCGACCTCGGCGGAATTTGAACTCAGAACGCAACGACAGACGCAATACCGCTAAGCATTTCGCCCGGTGTGCTAACGTTTCTGCCAGCTCGCCGCCTTATATATATATATATATATAACACTCGACACCGTCGGTCACGAATGACTATGGATGCACTTAGGTGGTTCCTCGGCAGGGTACGAATCTGCGAGAAAAGGCGCCTCACCGGCAAACACACAACCTAGGGTGGTTTTTATGGAAGACCAGCAGTCGCGCATGCATACCAACTTCCCCTCTCCACGACACCGACGTTATCCAAGGGAAAGGCAAAGAAGCCGATACAGCTTAGCACCAGTGACGTTGCTACTCATTTCTACACCTGAGTGAGCTGGAGCAATGGTAAATAAAGTGTCTTGCTTAAGAACACAACACGCATCTCGGTCTGTAAATCGAACTAACAGCCTCACGATCGTAAGCTCGACACTCTAACAATTGAGCCATGTGCCTTCACTGATATGTCCAAGATTTTTTATGTGAAGTCGTGTGTTGAAACAGATATTGTTATATTTCGGAATGGTCATATTGCCAGTTTAGCCAATAAAAACACACGCACTATATATTTGGTGTTATTTTGCTTTAGTGTTATTTATTTTTTACATTAATTTTAATCTTATTTCGACCAGAGTTCTTTTGTCACACTCCTGTGACTGCATCAGTCTTCCTTTGTTTTCTTCTTTCTTATTTGTGTCTCTCCTTACTAACCGTCAGCCATTTTGTATTGACGGTTAGTAAGGAGAGACACAAATAAGAAAGAAGAAAACAAGAACACAAAGGACCACTGATGCGGTCACAGGAGTGTGACGAGAGAACTCTCACCGAAATAAGATTAAGATTAATGTAAAATATAAATAACACTGAAGCAAAATAACACCAAATATATGGTGCGTGTGTTTTTATTGGCTAAACTGGCAATATGACCATTCCAAAATATAACATATATATATATATATATATATATATATATATATATATATATTTACATATATAATTATTGTTTGAGGGAATATTATCCAAACTTACAAAGATAAAATTCAACTTAGAAATACTAAATCAGATTTCACACAATATAATATATATATAAAAAGATAAAAAATAAAAAAAATAACCACCTTTTATCAATTCAAAATGAACTATTAAATTACACCATCTAGGAAATTACATATAATACAAATATTAAAATTAAAATAACAATAAAATGTCAATGATTAAGTAAATTGCAAAAAAATTATAAAAACGTATCTAATTGGTATATATATTTATATATAGAGAGAGACTGAGAGAGAGAGAGGAGAGAATGGGAGAGAGTAAGTGAGACAGACAGCCAAATATGGGGATACACAAATTAGATACATTAAATTTATCAAATAAATTGAATATAATAGTTTGGGTATTAAATACGGATTATGTTGAGAAATGAGAGAAAGCAAATGTGGAAGAAAGCTGTTTTAAGTTCAACAACAGTTTCTGGGGACTCGGACATCAATATAATCTTGGCAGATGTAGTTCATCACTGTATATGACCGTAATGGACGCCATTAACATTGGATAAGACGAGCCTCCATCGTCAGAGTAAAGATCTTACATTTCAGATTTTAATGCAGAGGAGTTCAAAGATAAATTCCACTAAGACTGCCGTTTGAATTGAAACAGAAAGTGGGATGTTGTGATTGGCAAACAGAGGTGGCTAGAAGTGGTTTCTTTAATCTGTATATATATGTTTGTATGTATGTGTGTGTGTGTACGTGAGTATGAGTGTGGGGAGTGCGCGCGCCCGTGTGTGTGTATACACGAGGCAGTGCTGAAAATTCCGGCCTATGATAAAAGAAAATAGAGGAGGTTCAGTTAGATATGCTTTTAGTTAACATATTCCCTTCCCGGAATCACACAGTTAATTAAGGCTACAGCGGAAGTCATGGTTGCAAGCCAAAACTTCTTGGTTCTTTTACACGGCTTTAAAAATCTGAAGGACCCGTCTATGAGTATGTGAATTTGAAAAGAGAATATGTGGCATAATATCACATTTAACTGATCCTCCTATATTTTATTTAATCCAAAGCCAGGAGATTTTAAGCACACCCTCATATAATATATACACACATATATATGTGTGTGTGTGTGTGTATAACAGCTGTATACATGTAAACACAAATTTTTCCTTCCATCAAAACCCTCTTAGAGTAGCCACCTGGTTTTGCCATTTCTAAAGGGCAAGAATCAACTCATCATTTTCTATTGAAAGAACTGACCAGCTGTAAAGATGTAAGCACATTTTTTCTTCTTTCTCTCTTCCTTCTTTCTCCCCTTCTTTTTTTCATTGACACTCCTTTCAGATGCACAGGCACACACACTCACACACAAAACACACACACACACACACACACTCTCACTGGACGATGATGATGACGATGATAATAATTCCAGACAATTTTTTGAAAAATAACATTTATCAAGACCACTCAGAGTAGCCACCTGGTTTTACCATTTTAAAGGCCAATAATTAACACATCACTTTCTATTGAAAGAACTGAGCAGCTGTAAAGATGTAACCATTTTTCTTCTTTCTCTCTCCCTTATTCATTCCTTGTCTTTTCCACTGACACTCCTTTCAGATACACACACACAAACACATTCAATCTGAAGAGTCTACTACAGTAGACGCAAGCGCTCGATATGATTTATAAAAACATGTGACATTTTAATAATAATTTGCAATTTAAAACCATCCAGATTCCTGAGTACCTTATTTCTTGTAATATATGTGCGTATATATATATATATATTATATATATATATATATATATGCATATATAATTGTATAAAATTTGGAGTCAACAAAGAGTACGTTTGAATGCTTATTCTTCAATCGCTTCAATTGGTTCTACGCAACGTAGTTCTCGAAGCATGCAGGTACGTGACTGTAGTCAGGAATAGTTAGCAGAATTTTCCAGTTGATCTAAATATATTTATACATCACAAGGCGGTGCTCCAGCATGGCACCAGTCTAATGATTGAAACACTAAAAGATAAAAACAAAGATAAGCATGCGTGTATGTGTGCAGATAAGATGCATACATATATATATATATATATATATATATATATATATATATATATATATATATATATATATATACTAGCATTAAAGACACGTCGTTGCCGGGTCATAGTGCTAGTGCATGTACATATGTGTATTTATATGTGTACATATTACATGTACATCTATATATATACATCTACACATAAAATACAAAATACAGTTATATCTTAATATCGCTAGTGATAACAATACTCAAAATATATAACAGA
>NC_043002.1:61720973-61753473 GCF_006345805.1 Octopus sinensis | reverse complement strand
AAATGGCAGAAATTCAAAAGATAGTGCTCATGGGAACTGCTCATATCCTACGCAAAATACTTTCTATGTAATCTCAAGGTTTAAAACAAACATAATTTTCGGTTTTTTAAAAAAAAATTATTTTTTTTTTTAGACATTCATTAGTACAACACCAAAAACTCTCCCCCCCCCCCCAAATATATGGCACACTAGGCATAACAACAACATGAACTTCCAACCTGTTGTCTCTTGAGGTCTCTGGGTGAGACTTGTAGCCAACTTGTACAAATATAAAGCAAAAATCAAACATAGAATAATAATAATATTATTATTATTAATAATGATAATACGATTAACAATCTGGTGTGTTTATTTAATGCCCAAATAGTGTACACAGTGAGTTTCTCTGCCCTAGGTGTCAGGAAGAAACTCGGCAAGAAATGGAAACTGAATTGAAAAACGAAGGAAAAATATTGATGAAGATGATGATGATGATGATGATGATTAAAAGTATAAGGAAAAGTATCATAATGATCGGATGCAGTGCCAGGCAGTGGCTCTCATGGCTTCTGATCTTAACTGATTTGAAGTGTTATCATGTAAATTGTTTTGGTTTAAAAGATGGGCTACAGCAAATATTCTGCTCAATACCACAGAGTTGTTTGTCAGTTGATTGACCTTAACCAGTTGGGCATGTCACTTAGTGGCTGACGATATGTGCATCTCTGATCACGAGCAGAAATAGTGGGGGAGCATCATAGCCATGTGTTGAGAGGAATTCTTTGGCGTTTAGATAATTCACCTTTCAAAAAATATGGGTGTTTCGTTTAATATTCTTAAGCAACTTATATTCATAGACCTTTTGAGCGAAATAGGCTGTTCCACCTGAAAAAAATTCTAACTGGGCCCCACTTGCAAGTTAATACCACGCACATGTGTTTGTAATGCACGTGGCTGGTGTACCCTTATAAGACAGGTAGTAAAGATGGATATACTGTGTTTCGTATATTTTTCTCCAGTGTCACTTGGATGGCATGCACAGCTCTCTCATTCAGTGTCGAAAGACACTTGGAGTAATACAAAGCGACATAGGTCAATGTAACTCCACTCAATGTCGGTTGACACTGATTTGACCTAAATATTTATTATAGGATATTTTGCAGCATAAGTTTGTTATAAACATTATTGTTGTTAAGACGGTGATCTGACAGAATCATTAGCACGCCGGGCAAAATGCTTAGCGGTGTTTCATTCGCCTTGAGGTTCTGAAATGAAATTGCGCCGAGGACATATTTGCCTTTCATCTTTCGGGGTCGAAAATTTAAATATTGTCATCGATGTCATCAGCTAGTCCCCTCTTCTAATTTCAGGCCTTGTGCCTATAGTTCAAAGGATTATAATAATAATAATAATGATAATTATTATTATTATTATTATTATTATTATTATTATTATTATTATTATTATTATTATTATTATATTGCCTTTGCTTAGTTTCTAACGCTGGAGATGTACTACAATTTCAGCTGTTCTCTACCAGTGAACTAAGGTAACACCTCTTATTTTTCGAGCACCTTCCGGAGTATTCGAGCGGTTCCAAGAACTGTGGTTTTCTGCAAGTCCTCCGCCCTTATTGCAGCCCCTATTTATTCCCCGACATGTATTGCTACGACACTTATTTTAATCGAACACAACTGCTTAACTTCCAAAGCTAACCTGTCATATCTCTCGACTTTTCTTTCTTCCTTATCGCATACTTTGTTGTCAGCTGGACATGCTATATCCATGCTCCAGTATCGTTTGCATTCTTTCTCAATTAAGACTGTCTGACTTGTAATTATAATTATAATGGTGGTCGTGGTGATGATGGTCGTGTTGGTGGTGATGGTGGTATTATTATTATGATTATTATTTTTATTTTTATTATTATTATTATTATTATTATTATTATTATTATTATTATCATTATCATTATTATTATTATTATTATTATTATTATTATTATTATTATTATTATTATTATTATTATTATTATCCAGCGTGTATGCATTCAATGTAGTCACTGTGTATGCCTCGACTGGTAAGAAGCAGCCAACTTTCTTGAACCGTTTGAAGTGTTACATTGGAACGCCATCTTTGATGCACATCTGAATTGTGTGGGTCTAGGTGAAAAAAGAATGGTTGAAAAAAGACTCGCAAACTAGCTGACAGGATCCGAATGGATATCCTGAGCGCGCAAAATTTGGTCATGGACAACAGTCATTGGTTCATCCAGTAAGAATTTAATCAGAGTAATATAGAGGATGACCTAGATTGTAACCGAGAAGTGGCAATAAGAAGCATGAAATAAGGCGGCGAACTGGCAGAAACGTTAGCACGCCGGGCGAAATGCGTAGCCGTATTTCGTCTCCATTACGTTCTGAGTTCAAATTCTGCCGAGGTCGACTTTGCCTTTCATCTTTTTGGGGTCGATAAATTAAGTACCAGTTACGCACTGGGGTCGATGTAATCGACTTAATCCGTTTGCCTGTCCTTGTTTGTCCTCTCTGTGTTTAGCCCCTTGTGGGTAGTAAAGAAATAGGTACTTCGTCTGCCGCTAACTTCTGAGTTCAAAATTCCAGCGAGGCCGAATTTGCCTTTCATCCTTTCGGGGTCGATTAAATAAGTACCAGTTACGCAATGGGGTCGATATAATCGACTTAATCCGTTTGCCTGTCCTTGTTTGTCCTCTCTGTGTTTAGCGCCTTGTGGGTTGTAAAGAAATACAAATAGGTATTTCATCTGCCATTATGTTCCGAATTCGACTATGCCTTTCATCTTTTCGGGGTCGATAAATTAAGTAGAAGTTGAGTACTGGGGTCGATGTAATCTACTTAATCTCTTTGTCTACCCTTGCTTATCCCCTCTATGTTTAGCCCCTGTTGGCAGTACGCCGTTAGCACGCCGATCAAAATGCTTAGCGGTATTTCATCTGCCTTTATGTTCTGAGTTCAAATTCCGCCGAGGTCGACTTTTCCATTCACCTTTTTGGGGTCGATAAATAAGTACCAGTTACGCACTGGGGTCGATGTAATCGACTTAATCCGTTTGCCTGTCCTTGTTTGTCCTCTCTGTTTTAGCCCCTTGTGGGTAGTAAAGAAATAGGTACTTCGTCTGCCGCTAACTTCTGAGTTCAAAATTCCAGCGAGGCCGAATTTGCCTTTCATCCTTTCGGGGTCGATTAAATAAGTACCAGTTACGCAATGGGGTCGATATAATCGACTTAATCCGTTTGCCTGTCCTTGTTTGTCCTCTCTGTGTTTAGCGCCTTGTGGGTTGTAAAGAAATACAAATAGGTATTTCATCTGCCATTATGTTCCGAATTCGACTATGCCTTTCATCTTTTCGGGGTCGATAAATTAAGTAGAAGTTGAGTACTGGGGTCGATGTAATCTACTTAATCTCTTTGTCTACCCTTGCTTATCCCCTCTATGTTTAGCCCCTGTTGGCAGTACGCCGTTAGCACGCCGATCAAAATGCTTAGCGGTATTTCATCTGCCTTTATGTTCTGAGTTCAAATTCCGCCGAGGTCGACTTTTCCATTCACCTTTTTGGGGTCGATAAATTAAGTAACAGTTGCGAACTGGGGTCGATTTAATCGACTGACCCCCAAATTTCGGGTTTTGTGCCTAGAGTAAAAAAGAATAATAAACATGAAGTATCAGATGCGGGTGTGCGACTTGATTTCAAGCAGATGAGTGCGACTTCTCACTGGTACTTCTCTTAACTGTTTGAGCTGGACAATTGAGAGTGGAGACGGAGATTAAGTTTACAGCCTCCCTTCAGTGAACGAAGGTAATCATAGGCATTCTAGTTCTGATAATTATATAGTTTGATTCCATGCCAAATTTATGAAGTGAAAGCTGCTGGTTAATAACATCAACAAATTACGGTATTTTGGTACTGTACTTCATGAAACAAGTTGAACAAGACAGATGGATAGATAGATAGATAGATAGATAGATAGATAGATAGATAGATAGATAGATAGATAGATAGATAGATAGATAGATAGATAGGGAGAAAGAGAAAGTAAGTTAGATATACTGACAGACAGATAGATAGATAGATAGATAGATAGATAGATAGATAGATAGATAGATAGATAGATATACATACACGTGTGTGTGTGTATAATTTCAAAAAATGTACAGATTTCTAGTATATAATCTCACTATGTATGATTACCTATATCAAGAAGTTTTAAAATCTTAGTATAGAGTGAGCACAATAATAAATAAATATGTATAGTCTATGTATCTTTCTTGGTTTTCGATGTAAAATTCAAACTTTTTATCCCACCTATATTTATTTACAAATGATTATCTCCCTTGCAGTAACTGGTCACCATGCTACATTAAGTGTTTTAAAACTATATAATTCAGTGAGATGAACTCCTGTTCTCAGCTATTCGTCCCAATGTGCCGGACTAATACCAAACAGATTTTTCTACAATAAATTTTTACGAACAGAATTCAATTTCTCAATACATGTTATTTGTTACTGATGTATATGTATGTGTGTGTGTGTGTGTGTGTGTGTGTGTTTGTGTGTCTGTCTGTGTGTGTGCGAGAGAGAGAGAGAGAGAGAGAGAGAGAGAGAGAGAGAGAGAGAAAAGAAGAGAGAGTTTTCTATTGGTTGTTGATGGTTCTTAGAATAAATAAAAGCTTTCTTGTGTTCAGCAAACACTGAAAGTAATAGTAAAGTTTGTTTAAAGAATTCAACAACGTAGATTACATCAATTCAATCCAAAATGTATCATGTAAATTTGTTTGTTTGTTTCATTTGCCTTTTGTTTTCTTTTAAAATGCCTTGCTTTGTTGGACGTTTCATTATTTCATTGTTTGCATGTAATCGTGTTGATTTAATTTTTTCCTTCTCTCGACGCATTTAATAGAATATTTTAAATGACACCTTTTATCGACAATAAGAGACACACAGCTATTTCTGTTAAGTAGGTTTTCTATTTATTGCTTTGTTCTTTCCATTCTACATCATTTATTATTATTTTATTGCTACTACTGCATTTTTGCAGAATTTGTTTTCCTTTCGTGTTTCTTTTTTTTTTTTTTGTTATGTGTTTTGAAAAATTTTCTGATTGTTTTTCTTTTTTGTTCTTTGTTTATCACTGCTATCAACATTTCATGTACTTAAGAATCTCAGATAGAATTTTGCCCGACATATTGACGAGTTCCAGATAATAAATATTCTAGAAGATATTTTGTAGATGTCGTTAGCTTACATAATGCTACAGAGTGGAATTAAGGTAAAATAAAATAAATAGCTAAAAACCAAAACTAATGAAAACCAACCCCAATAATGTAAACCAGACAAATCCTACATACAAAGGCCGGCATATTACGGAGAAAACAGATGGTCGTTAAGTATATGAGCGTCAATGTTTTCAAGTTGCTTATTATTATAATATTGTGTTGTGAACTGACATAAGAGCAGCTGGTTCGATGGTATCTGATAAACAACAGATGAATTGGAGGCTTGAATTCTGTCGACATATTGTGTAACATAATTTTTAAAATACATTAGTTTCTACGAGGTCTATGCAGCATATGTTTTGCTTTTAGATTTTATCTTTTGCTAATTTGAGTCATTGGACTCTGGTCAACTTCACACTGAGGTTTTTTTTCAGGTTCATAGTATACTACATGATTCCAGCAAATAATTCCCTCTTTGAGAATATCTTATATATAACATACCTCACAGTTAACGAAACGATACCAGTTGAATGATTCTGTCACAGCTTATAATGATCCGCCAATTTTATACCCATATTACAGTAAAATTGTGTAAGAGGTTGTAATTCAATAATTCTCTTGTTGTTCCTGTTGTCTAATTGATGTTTCCTCTGCTATTGCTACATGTTTTTTTAAAACTTATGCCAGCCACAATGAAACAATATATATATACCTTCTTAATTATTTTCACCGACATAAGTTGGTAGTATTCGCTTTCGTAATATAAACTGTGCTGTTCATATATATATAGATGTACCTTCATACACACACATGCACGCACACACACACACATATACAAATGCATACATGTTTAAATACACATCAAATAATGTGTGCGTGTATATATATTTATATATATACATATATATACATACATACATATACATATATATATATACACACATATATATACATATGTGTGTATGTGCTTAAAATTAGTGTACATTTAAACAGAAAAAGAGGTGATCCTTAACAAATCGCCTTACATGCTGGAAGGAACATTCAAAAGTCGAAACCACAGTTAATGTTTGGCGTACTCGCTGATGAGAACTTCGCCTTGCAAATTATTTTATTTGCTACTTAATATCTATACAAGAGGGAGGACAAGATACAATTGATCGAAATTACCAGAGACGGGCTAACAATTCCTGTCTGTTATATATTTTGAGTATTGTTATCACTAGCGATATCAAGATATAACTTTGTATTTTGTATTTTATGTGTAGATGTATATCTATAGATATACATGTAATATGTACACATATATATACACATATATACATGCACTAGCACTATGACCCGGCAACGACGGTCTTTAATGCTAGTATATATATATATATATATATATATATATATATATATATATATAGTTGGAGAGAGAGAGAGAGAGAGAGACAGACAGACAGAGTCAATTTAAAGGCGAAACAATTAAAAAACAAAAGAAAAGAGTAAAAAAAAACGAACGTGAAAACGTGTACCAGAGACATATTTATTTGACTCTCGGTGAAAGGAGATTTGTTAACAGCTCTTCGTCGGAATGAGAAACGTCCAAAGATAAAGAAGAAGAAATAAAGAAAAATCGCCAAATATATGCGAAGGATAAGAATCAAGGGCTTAAATGCAGGAAATTTGTAAGTTTCTGGACGTCCGTTTTAGATAGAAAAAAAACAAACTTCAGGAGCAATAATAATTGGTGAGGGTTGTAAACTTTTCCCATGTCGAAGTTCGATATGTTGCAAATACTGTTTTCATAGCTCACTGTTAGCAACTTGATTGCAACTAAGTATGTGTGTAAAAATCGAAATTTAGGGAGTAGGGAGCAGGTTTATTTCAAGCAATATATTGTTTCCTAGCAAGCTGATCCTCTGATGTAATAATAACGCAACTTTGAGTACCCGGTTAGCTATTTATGAGGCCGAAATTGCCGTATTTATATGACGGTTAAATTGTTCTTAAAGAATCCCAAGTTAACTCGCAAAAATAGAAGTTTAAATGAGTGGCGAAGCCGGAGGAGGAGAGTAGATAAGTACAAAAAAAAATCATGAGCAAAGAC
Organism: Octopus sinensis; assembly: GCF_006345805.1. NCBI lineage: Eukaryota > Metazoa > Mollusca > Cephalopoda > Octopoda > Octopodidae > Octopus > Octopus sinensis. The sequence continues at coordinate 61,746,150 of NC_043002.1, read as the reverse complement.
AAGTGTTGAAAGAAATAAGATGGTCAGTAAGAAAAGTAACGGAAGAGATGAAATATTGAGGAATCGGGAATTTGCCCAAAGTTGTTAAGAATAAAGAAAATGAGAACGCTAGGGAGGAGCGGGGATTTAATTTAGATGGATGCTGTCTTCAAGGGAAGAGTTTTTTTGTGAATATTAAGCTGGAGTCACTTTAGTATGTCTACAGTATATCGGTACTATGGCCCACCTATGCGGATCCATGCGTAAACATATATAAAAAAATATTTAGAAGAGGTGAAATGGTTAAGAACAGGAACAAATGAATACGAACAAGCAACACCTTTAATTGATTAAGGAAAACATTACATCATTGTAAAGAAACCGTTTTGTCAAATGAATTCATAAACTTCAAGAAATGGACATTCGAAATGATTTAACAAAGTTAAAACCCATAGAGCAAAAACATTTGCAGTTATACTGCTAGCAGAATCACTGTAAATGTTCATTAATTCATCTGCCGAAAACGGTTTCTTCACAAGGATTTAACGTTTTCATTAATCAAATAAACGTGTAATAATTGGAGTAGTAAAAAGATCAATTTCAGATACGAAGTTCCGTTCGTTTATCATATGACATCCAGTATTTTTTCCAATTTCTACTGGTGTTCGTTGTTCTCGCGTATATATCCGAATATGTGAGCATGTGTGTATATACGTATGTATATATAAATGTATATATATGTTTGTAAATTATGACGTAGAGGTTATGCAACAGTCTCAGGGATAAATATATACGCAGGCACTATTAGTGTATTACCTCACTATGTATAGGCTTTTCTATAGGGTTAACAGTAGTCGGTAATTTAAATGGTAAAACCTTGGTCTACTATATTCAGGACAAATCAACAATACAAAGAAATCACATGCCAATCCTGTTAGATTCATTGGTCACGTGTAAATTAAACTGAATATCACACAAAAAGGTCAATACTTTTGTCTCTCTAAGTATCCTATCCTTGATTGATAAAGTGTCTTACGAACATTCATTTGTCTAAAAGCACTTGCTCTACAAAGACATAATACATTGGTTATAAGATTGATGTACGCATCTACTACAACGTATAAAAAAAAAACGTGAATTTATATAAATGATAAAGGATGACAAGGCTGTTTTTGGAAGACCTGTATTCGCCCATGCATACCAGGCTCCCCTCTCAATGTCACTGATATTATCCATGGGGTAAGGTAAAGGCCATTTGAGACACGAGTGGCGTTTCAAATCTTTTCTACAGCTGAATGAACTGGAGCCGACACGCGATATAAAGTGTCTGGTTCAAGGACACAACAAACAGCCCAGTCAAGGATTGTGACCCCGACGTTCTAACCACTGAGCCATGGACCTTCACACACACACATAACGTGTGTGTTTTGGAATGTGTGTGCGTGTGTATGTGTGTGTGTTGCTATGGAGTTAAATACTAATTAACTGATGTTTTATTCGAAATAAATATAAATTGCAAATGTCAAAAATTTTAATTTTCATGCAGTAATATATCATAATAGAAATGGGTGTTACACATTCCAAGTTACAAGCATCTTTTTTGTGGGGCATGATACTTACCACAGTTCAAAATATATTTAAACGCATATAAGATTTCTTTTAAATTCAATATTACTGCTCTCAGTATAAATATTCCATGACCTAAATAGAAAATAACATATATGGCTTACACGACGCATTATTAAAGTACATTCTTATGCTAATATAACCTATATTAATATATCATTGAAAAACAGAAGAATACGTCAGGTAACAATAAAAGAAACATTTCGAATATATGCAGACGTACATTTTGTATGTTAAGTATTTTATATGTATATTGTGTCCAATTTACAATAAATTCTTGAAAATTGACAGCCTAACATCAGTACATAAGCTTTCAACAGCGAGTAATGTATTTTGCTTCTATGGCATACGCATGCACGCACGAAGACAATTAAAGACATACACTCATGCAAGCACGTACGTACACAATATAAGTTTTAAATGCTAATATTTTACGAGGCTGTGGAGACTTTTCCCTGTACTATCTTATTGTAATGACGACAATAATAAACAAAACACAGTAATGTGTCTGTAAGATATGTTCGTGTATATAACTATCTGTATCATATTTGTAGACATGTGTATACATTTATACAGCATATATTGTTAATTTTAGTATTGCATTACATTTTATAATGATATTCGTTTCCTTCTTCTTCTTCTTCTTCTTCTTCTTCTTCTTCTTCTTCTTCTTCTTCTTCTTCTCTTCTTCTTCTTCTTCTACTTCTTCTTCTTCTTCTAGTACTACTACTACAACTACTACTACTACTACTACTACTACTACTAATACTACTACTACTACTACTACTACAACAACAACAACAACTGCTACTACTACAACAACTACTACTACTACTACCACTACTACTACTATTTCTTCTTCTGCTGCTGCTTCCCTTTCTTCTTCTAAGGTTTCCAGTTATGAAAACGACTGCTCCCCTACCCCAAAATTCAGGCCTTTTGCCTATTGTAGAATGTGTTATTATTATTATTATTATTATTATTATTATTATTATTATTGTTACATTTTACCCGCATTCTCCATAGTCTCTGTAATTCGATAAAGCCAATTATCTGGCAATTTCTATTCTCTTCATCTACTACTACTAAATCAGGACTTCTAACTTCTATTACCCTCTCAGTGGAAATGACTGTTAAATTCACACAACATCGTATATTTCTTACTTTCTAGTATTTACAAGGTTCATGTTCCTACCAATTATCAGTATGTTCAAATCCTAGCATTTTACAAAGCTTCCAGTGAATTGCTCCCCTTAGATTCTCATGTCTTTTCTCGTATTCTTTCTGTACCAGTACCCTACATTTGCTTCATATATGAGTAACACTTTGTTTTGAATAATCTATATTGGGAATCTACTTTGTTTCTGTCTATTTTAGCTTTCATCAAGTTATTCCTTAATACTTGACCTTGTGCAGCTACTAAAAAACTTTCTGTCTCCCTCTTCAGCTTTCCATTCTGCACCCATAACCAGGTCTCACTACTACTATTTGTTGAAACTCTCTTTAGGAATATAAGATGCAACACCTTCTCCTACCAGTCCGATAATTTCTGTACTTTATCTGATTTTTAAGTTCGTTTGGTGTTTTGGTTTCCTTAGATAACTCCACGCAGTTTTCCACTGATATTAACCCTATTGTTGTTGTTGTTATTATTATTATTATTATTATTATTATTATTATTATTATTATTATTATTATTATCATTATTATTGCCATCATCATCATCATCATCATTATTATTATTATTATTATTATTATTATTATCATTATTATTGCCATCATCATCATCATCATCATTATTATTATTATTATTATTATTATTATTGAGTGAGAGAGCAGTGCATGCCATCAAAGCACAGTATACCCATCATGACTACCCGTCTGATAAGGGTACACTAGGCACATGCATCACAACCATATGTGCGCGACATGCTGATCTCATATCAAGAGAAACAGCACACGACCTTGCAGGTGGGGCCCATTCAGAATTTTATTCTGGTCGAGCAGCCCATCCTACTGAGAAGGTACCTAAATAAGAGTTGTTTAAGGATGCTGAACGAAACACCCATGTTTCCAGAGGTGAATTATTCAAACCCAAAGAATCCCTCTCAACACATGGCTATGATGCTCCCCCACTACTTCTGCTTGTGATCAGAGATACACATATCGTCAGCCACTAAGGGACATGCTCAACTGGTTAAGGTAAAACAACTGACAAGCAAATCTATGGTATTGAGCAGAATATTTACTGTAGCCCATCTTTTATACCAAGACGAAACAATGTGCATGATAACACTTCCAATCAGTTAAGATCAGAAGCCATGAGAGCCACTGTCTAGTACTGCATCAGGTCATTTATTATTATTATTATTATTATTGTTATTATTATTATTATTATTAATATTATTATTATTATTATTATTATTATTATTATTATTATTATTATTATTATTATTATTATTATTGTTGTTGTTGTTGTTGTTGTTGTTGTTGTTGTTGTCGTCGTTGTTGTTGTTGTTATTATTGTTATTATTATCATTATTATTATTATTATTACTATTCCATGTTTGACTTTTGCTTTATATTTGTACAAGTTGGCTCCAAGTCTCACCCAGAGACCTCAAGAGACAACAGGTTGGAAGTTCATGTTGTTGATATGCCTAGTGTGCCATACATTTGGTTTTGTATTTAGTGTTGTACTAGTGGATGTCAAAAACAAAAACGAAAATTATGTTTGATTTAAAACTTGAGATTACATGGAAAGTATTCTGCGTAGGATATGAGCGGTTCCCATGAGCACTATCTTTTGAATTTCTGCCATTTTGGGGTTTCCTGGTATCTGAGTTAGGTAGCGATCAACCCCTTTTGCTATCATTCCCAGGGCACCTATGACAACAGGTATTGTTTTAGTCTTCAGCTTCCACATTTTGCTGATTTCTATTTTAAGATCTTTATATTTGTTCAGTTTTTGGTAGGTCTTGACAGATACGTTTATATCGATTGGGACAGTCATATCTATGAGGAGGCATGTTCTTTGTTTGAAGTCTTTCAATATGATGTCTGGCCTATTTGCATCTATCTTTCTGTCAGTTTGAATGGGGAAGTTCCAGAGGAGTGAGATGTGGTCATTTTCATGCACTGGAGGTGTTTTGTGTTCCCACCAGTTTTTTTCATGGGGAAAATCCAGGTTTTTGCAGATTACCCAGTGAATATATTGTGCAGCTCTATCATGCATGTTGAGATACTCTGTAGGCGCTAGAAGACTGCACTTGGAGACCACATGATCAATGGTTTCATTTTATTGTTGACATACACGACATGTTGGTCTACTGCCGTTCTTTAATATGTTAGCCTGGTAGTTCCTTGTTGATCTTGGGCTGCTATGATAAACCCTTCTGTTTCATATTTTAAGCAAGAGGCCATTAGCTATTGATGGATCAGGGCTTTGTCAACATCTGCATTATTCGCTCTCTTTGGGTATTTGCTATAGAGAGGTTTTTCTTGCCATTTATCATTCAGAATATCTAAGGCAGCAGTTTTAGCACGGGTTTTCATGCGTTTAGCTTTTTCTGTGCTTGTTTCTTGTATGTCTAATTCCGAAAATTGTAGTATTCGGAATTCACTTAGATATTCCTTTGCCTGTTTTGTTACTGAGTATGATGCTTTCTTGTGTTCAGGTTTTGAGACAAGTCCTCAGAGTTTTTCAGGTAGGTGTCTAGGCCAATTGTAGCAATCTTCATTGTTAGTGCCAGTTGTAAAAGTCCACAGACTCCCTCTTTTCTTGGCAGATAAAGTCGTTCTATATCTGCCTTAGGGTGGTGCATTCTATGCATTGTCAACAGTTTTCGTATTTTTCTGTCAAGATTACTTATTATTATTATTATTACTATTATTATTATTATTATTATTATTATTATTATCATTATTATTATTATTATTATTATTATTATTATCATCATCATTATTATTATTATTATTATTATTATTATTATTATTATTATTATTATTATTATTATTATTATTATTTTCTCTTCATAAAAAGTTTTATTGGAGCTTCTGGAGCTTGTATGCGTAGCGGTCTTACTTCCTGCAACCAATGGTACCATGCTCTTCGTTCTTTGCAGCTATCTACTACTTACCTGATTATTCTGGCTATGGAAAGGAAGCAAGCATTTTGTAACAGTTCTTACTGGGCACTCTATTCCAAATTCCTTTATATTCCTCTTGTTGGCTTACGATACTGTTCCCAAGGACCCAACAATGATTGGCACATCATTTTCCACAGCCGAGCTATTTGGTACCAAATCGGGTTGTTTTTATCTATCTTTTCGCCTTTCTTCTCGACCAGTCGTTGGTCAGCTATATAGCGTATGTGGTGCAACTATAGAGCATATATAGGGCAACTATATAGCATATGTGGTGCAACTGTATAGCATAAGTGGTGCAACTTATCCACGACCACTAGGCCCCGTCTGTTATGATCTAGTACCTGATCTGTTTGGATTGGGAACTCCCAGGGGATTTTGCTAGTCTCCCAGTTTGTCACTCTCTGCGATTTGAGCTCATATCACTTCTTGCCCCTCTCTAGCCCCACTTTTCGCACAGTTTCCAATGTATACCTTTCGCTACGTAGTCATATCGCTACAACTTGTAGTGCTTTGGGAACAGTCTAGAGAATTTATTCGTGATAAGGGCAATGGTTGACCCTCCAGATCTTATGCTTTCGTTCGGCAATTCCCCTCTTCTCAATCCATCAATTATTATTATTATTATTATTATTATTATTATTATTATTATATTATTATTATTATTATTATTATTAGTATTATCATTATTATTATTATTATTGCTGTTGTTGTTGTTCTTGTTCTTCTTCTTCTTCTTATTATTATTATTTTTTTTTTTTTCATTGATTTTTTCACAGCTTCTAACAATGGAGATGTACTAGACTACCTGCTGTTCACTACTAGTGAACTAAGGTTGCACCCCACATTTTTCCAGCGCCATCCACGTATTCGAGGGGTCCAACCAGTGCTGTTTTCTGTAGGTGTTTTCTTATTTTAGCGCCTATTTCTTCCTTTTATCCTCAAGACTTTTATTCTGTTCCCAGGGCTCCGATAATTATTAATACTACTACCACATTTTTCAGCGACCATAACTGCTTAAACTCCCAAGAAAATCTGTCATATCTATCGACTTTTCTTTGTTCCTTATCACAAAGCTTGTTGTCAGCTGGGTATGCTATATCTATGATCGAGTATCGGCTAATTTATTTCTCAATTAAGGCTATGCCTGGCTTCATATTTTCTATCTGATGGTCGCGCTGGCTTATAAAATCCCATAGTATCTTTGCATTATCATTTTTGATGATGCCTTCTGCTTTGTTCGTACAACTTTTCTGCTCTGTCAAGTCCATACTTGTTGCAAAGACTCCAATGAACAATCCTTCTATATTGTCATGACGTCTCTTATATTCTGTCTAGGCTATTGGCGTACATTTATTGGTAATATGCCATACGATTTCATCATTTTGTCCACAAATTCTGCTCTTATCACTGTGTTTATATTCTGTATTTGTTGTAATTTGTGCTTAATGCTTGCTCTTGGACAGGACAGATTAGATACACCATCTTATGTCTCTGTCTGTCGTATCTTCAACATCCCTATGAAGTTGTCCGAGCATTATTTTTGTTATTCAGCTATTTTCAGTTTCATTCATTCCCAAGTGCTTGTACAGTGCTTTAACTTTGCAATCTTCCATCCTACGTAAGGCCGACGTTCTTACTTCCGAGAATAATGGTTTTGTGGCATTTTTGACATACCATGCTATGTTGCTTTCTTCTGCTCTAATGCTGTAGTTGCATACAATCAGTACTCTTCCCCCTCTTTTTCTTGGTAGATACAGTGTCTGTGTCAGTTTTGGGGTGGAGTGTTCCATATATAGTCAGCAACTTGCTTGTCTTTTTGTCGAAGCTGTTTAGTTCGTCTACTGTCCATGCGAATACCCCTGTTCCATATCGAAGCAGTGAAACCGTCCAGGTTTTCATAGCTTCAATCTTATTCCGTCTGTTTAATTTCGACTTCAGCATCTGTTTCAGTCTGCGCATGTACCCCACCATAAATTTTTCTGTCATTTCTCTCACCATCAATTTTTTCATTTCGAATACACTCTAATACTTATAATCCGTCTCTTCTATCTGCTTCATAACCTCTCCTGACTGACATTATCGGTAGCCCATCTATACATTATATTTTGCTTCTCATCAAGACTAATACACCGCACTTTTTCAGTCTAATCTCAATTCTGATACCAGCACTGAAAGTATACACTGATTCAACGAGGAAACCGTCTTAGAATTCCATCTCTTTTACTCCAGCTGTCCGTACATTGACTCTACGACTATTCCACTCAATAATTTCCACATAATCGCAAGAAGGATATCGGTCTGAAATTGTCGACCGCATTGCCTTTTCGATGCTTTTCAAGCACAGCACTGACCTACTCATTGTCAACCACCTGGTGTAACTTGGTTGGCATTTAACAAGGTGTTGAGTTGTGCAGCTATTCATGCATGTCATTCGCCTAATGTTTTGACCCAGTAGCCTTGAACTCCAATTGGTCTCAGTTGCCCATGTATTTGCTGATTTCCTTAACTTCCCCTACTGAAATGACTAGTTCTGCCTGTTTTGGACGGACTACTGTTTTTTTTAGTTCTTGCAATCATTCAGCATCCTTCTTGTGCTCCACATGTCACTCCAAAACCTTTTACTTTTAATATTATCAGATATGAACTTTTCATCCATACACTCTCCATTTATTTCTGTTCAGAATCTCTTTTGATCTAATCTGAATAACCTATTGTCCTGGTATCCCTTCATTCTTTGTTCATATATTATTTACTTTCAATATCATACTTCCTGATCAGTGTCCTGTATTTTTGTTCGCTTTTCGGTCTAAAGTAGAAATATCTTTCGAAAGTATATCTAACCCCCCCTCCTGAATTCATCATTTTTCCACTGATGTTTTTCAGAATTTCATTCACCTTTTTCGAATTCTTGATTCAATTTCCACCGATCAAACTTTTTAAGGTTGCAAATAATGTCGCCATCATTCTCCTGTAGCTTTGCTTTTATTCTGTCGTAGATTGCATTTTGCCCATCTGCCACGTCACAATTAGTTTTATTGTTTTCTTCCAAACCATCTAAATGTCTCTCATCGAGGAAGCTATCACTGTTCCTTTCCTGTGGTTTATTAGAAAGTTCATCTCTATTTTCTGCTTTGATAATACCTTTATCAGTAGGAACTCTATTTTCGTTACCTCGACTGCTGTTTTCCAATACCCGTCTTTTGATAGCCTCGAGCTCTACTTCCGTGAACCGACGACTTTTTCGCATTGTTCTAGCTTGATCATATAATCTCTGTTCTGTGAGCTGAAACAATCATTTCTCTCCATTGATCATACATACTTTGTCGGTATCCCCTAAGATGAACACCATTTTCGTCTACAGGATTCCTCAGGCAGTAACCCTCTATGACCACAGCATTGATTTGTTTGTTTCATCTACACCGTGTGTGCTAGCCTCTTGCTGGATAACGACAAGCTGGAATCGGACCAGTATCTCTGAACCTGCCGGGTGTAACACTGTCACCATCAAAGGATTCAGTTTGATTACCACCTTTATTCACAGTATTTTCTTTTTTCCTTGTTACATATATGGCGTAGCGATTATCAGGTTGCGCAATTACCAGTGTTTTTATTGTGACAAAATCACTAGATATATAAAAAAGAAATCGCAGTATAGGGAGATTCCATCCGCTTCTATTTATTACTGTTATTATTATCATCACTGATATTATTATTTTCATTTTTTGCTATTTGTCATTGTTAATATTTCCTCTGATCCGACATGTATTTTGGCTATTATTATTATTATTATTATTATTATTATTATTATTATTATTATTATTATTATTATTATTAGTCTTTGTACAGCTTCAAACAAGGGAGATGTACTGTCAGCTGTTCATTACCGGTGAACTATGGTAACACCTCTTATTTTTCGAGCACCTTCCAGAGTATTCGAGCGGTTGCAAGCAATGCTGTTTTCTGCAAGTGTTCCATCCTAATAGCAGCTCCAATTTCTTGCATGTACTTCGCAAGATTTTTACCCAATGTTCCCAGGTCTCCGGCAATTATTGGTCCTTCTACCACCTTTTTGATCGGCCTCAACTGCTTAATCTCCCAAACTAACCTGTCATATCTGTCGACTTTTCTTACTTCCTTATAGCTTTATTATTATTATTATTTTTATTATTATTATTTTTTTTTATCATCATCATCATTATATTATTATTATTATTATTATTATTATTATTATTATTATTATTATTATTATTATTATTATTAGTCTTTGTACAGCTTCAAACAAGGGAGATGTACTGTCAGCTGTTCATTACCGGTGAACTATGGTAACACCTCTTATTTTTCGAGCACCTTCCAGAGTATTCGAGCGGTTGCAAGCAATGCTGTTTTCTGCAAGTGTTCCATCCTAATAGCAGCTCCAATTTCTTGCATGTACTTCGCAAGATTTTTACCCAATGTTCCCAGGTCTCCGGCAATTATTGGTCCTTCTACCACCTTTTTGATCGGCCTCAACTGCTTAATCTCCCAAACTAACCTGTCATATCTGTCGACTTTTCTTACTTCCTTATAGCTTTATTATTATTATTATTTTTATTATTATTATTTTTTTTTATCATCATCATCATTATATTATTATTATTATTATTATTATTATTATTATTATTATTATTATTATTATTACATTCATGCAGAATCAATTTCATGGTAATTTGATCAATGAAGGTAAAATTTTGTGGTATGTCGTGTAATTTCCTCATATGTCAAGAATATTTTGTTGGATTGCAGAAAAAGCATTGAGACATTCCTGCCTGTCCAGATTAAGTATCTGAATTTCGTATTTATAGTTTCGCCATGTATACCTGTCACGTCAGGAACAATTATCAAATGCATGTTCCGCAATCTCTTCATCGCCCTGGATACGTCATGATTTTACTCGATGTTCTTAATTTCTTTGATATGACATATGACATACACACCATTAATATATATTTCTTAGATAGCATTTCACATTCTTCCTTTAGCGTTCTATGCAGTCATATCTAGTTTCGTTGTAGAGAGAAATTCAAAGAAAACCATCGTACATGTGTGCGTGTGTGTGCTTGTCCCACCTCTACGGCCAGACAACTGGTGTTGGTGTGTTTGCCTCCCCGTAACTTACTGCATCGGCATAAATCATGAAATAATAAATACCAGGCTTAAATAAAAGAAGTACTAGAGTCGATTCATACATTCGACTAAATAATGAAGGTATTGTCCCTGCATGGCCGCAATCTAATGATTGAAACGAGCAAAAGATATTGCGAGGGATTACCGCATTTGCTATAAAGTAATTTATTTTTCTAAAAATCGTACTATATACGTAATATGTGTAAGTTTAAATTCTACATTTGTAACAATGTTAGAGATCACTGCTTGCTGATTACTAAAGAGTATTGTTCTAAGATGTTGTCATTTTCCGGTGCTAAGAGTAATATCACTGCGTTGAGGAAAATTAATCAACCATCGGATTTATTGATGCGACTATCTTCCATTCATGTGTATTATATTCGGTTTTCAATTATCATCGATATCTAATATATCCGGAGCGGTAACCGTTCTGGCAAATATCAAAGAAATTCCAGAAAAAATATATTCGAGATTTAATTAATTTTAATAAACTCTCAAGTCGTTTCTCTAGTCTTCTGTTTTGGCCACAATAAATACTTTAGAAGGTAGTTCAAAATATTAAGATTGTAATGGTAGTAGTTTCAAAGTTCTCGGCTTATCCTATCAGGTGTGCTAGCTATCATCGACTTTAATAACGTGCGCGCGCAAACACATATACATACATACACATATAAATATATAGTATATATGATGCGGTTGTGTGGCGAAAAGCTTGCTTTCCATTCATGTGGCTAGGTTCTGTCCTACCGCTTGTGCATGTGTCTTGTGCTGTAGCTCGAGCCGACAAAAGCTTGTGAAAGGATTGTGTAGATAGAAACCCAAAGAGGCCCGTGGGGTGTGTGTGTGTGTGTGTGTGTGTGTGCGTTTGCGTGTTTGTGTGTGTGTGTGTGTGTGTGCGTATGCGTGTGTACCAACCTATATTTATATAGCTAAGTAGATATGTGGGTGATCAAAGAATGTACAGACTCGTAAATATTCTTTTCTACTCTAGGCACAGTGTCTGAATTTTTTGAGGTGAGGAGGCCAGTCGATTAGATCGAACCCAGTACACAACTGGTGCTTAATTTATCGACCCCGAAAAGATTAATTGCAGATTCGACCACGGTGGAGAATTGTAAATATTTAATAAAGACTAGTTTGTTCTCCCACATATTTTAACGGCCAATAGTTGCAAATATGCTATTATATCGTCTTGTGTACGAAATCTACATCTGACATTTCATAAGCAAACCAATATAGATTAGGTACTTTTCTAAATTACTTCTCCATAACCTGAATACTAACACCCGTTTCATAGCGTTGAGTTCTCAGAAGGATAAAACTATTAAGCGGAGTATAGATACCTGCTGATATTTTTCTTAGAAATAAAATATTTATATCAGATACGATACTTATATTCTAAGTCTACATTCATAAATAATCGTTGTCAAATGTATTAAATTTGTCGACCATTATTTAATCAATAAGGAAGCAGACATGACTGCAGAGTCTAATGCAAATTAGTTATATAGTCACAGGCTCGAATGTGTTATTGGAAGTTTGCTTCTCAACCACAAGGTTTCGGATTGACTCCAAATGAATGGCACCTTCATAAGAGTCTTCTGCTTCTGTTATAGTCTCTAGCAGGCAAAAGCCATGGGAGATTTGTTAGACGTTAACTGAAAGAAACAGGTTATGTATGTATGTATGTATGTATGTATATATATATATATATATATATATATATTTATATACATATGCACCTTCATAAGAGTTTTCTACATATATATATATATATATATATATATATATATATATATATATATATATGCATATATATAAACACATACATATAAACACACACACTTATATACTGATGTGTATATCTATACATATGCGTTGTTGTGTGCTTGTGCGTTTGCGTTGGTCTTTGTCTTTGCCCTCCACCATCACTTGAAATACGGTGTTAGTTTTTTTACGTCTTCCTAGCTTACTTGTTCAGCAACTGTGGAAGATGAAATAGCTAACAGTTTTTTAAAAGTAAAAGAAGGAAGAAATTGGTGCGTTTCCTTCCACTGAAACTTTTCAATGCGCTGCCCCAGCATGGCCATAGTCTAATGAGAGAAACGAGGAAAATTAATACGGTAAAACATAAATTCTCACCATCATCCACAATTTCTGTAATAGATTGGAGTCATTAATCCTGTAAATAGCTTTAAAGTAGCACTGACTAGATTCTTTCTGTTATTCTTACTAGTTTCAGTAATTTTGACGGCGGTCTAGCTGGAGCACTGCCTGTAGTCAACCAAAACGGCCCCAGGTCTTATTCGTTGTAAGCCTACTACTTATTCTATCGGTTCTTTACCGAATAGCTAAGTTACCGGGACAGAAACAAACAGCATCGGTTGTGAAGCGATGGTGGGGGGACAAAAACAGACAGAAACACATGCACGCACAACACCCGCCCACACATACACACACACACACACACACACACACACACACATACATATATATATATATATATATATATATATATATATATATGCATATATATAAACACATACATATAAACACACACACTTATATACTGATGTGTATATCTATACATATGCGTTGTTGTGTGCTTGTGCGTTTGCGTTGGTCTTTGTCTTTGCCCTCCACCATCACTTGAAATACGGTGTTAGTTTTTTTACGTCTTCCTAGCTTACTTGTTCAGCAACTGTGGAAGATGAAATAGCTAACAGTTTTTTAAAAGTAAAAGAAGGAAGAAATTGGTGCGTTTCCTTCCACTGAAACTTTTCAATGCGCTGCCCCAGCATGGCCATAGTCTAATGAGAGAAACGAGGAAAATTAATACGGTAAAACATAAATTCTCACCATCATCCACAATTTCTGTAATAGATTGGAGTCATTAATCCTGTAAATAGCTTTAAAGTAGCACTGACTAGATTCTTTCTGTTATTCTTACTAGTTTCAGTAATTTTGACGGCGGTCTAGCTGGAGCACTGCCTGTAGTCAACCAAAACGGCCCCAGGTCTTATTCGTTGTAAGCCTACTACTTATTCTATCGGTTCTTTACCGAATAGCTAAGTTACCGGGACAGAAACAAACAGCATCGGTTGTGAAGCGATGGTGGGGGGACAAAAACAGACAGAAACACATGCACGCACAACACCCGCCCACACATACACACACACACACACACACACACACACATACATATATATATATATATATATATATATATATATATATATATACGACGGGTTTCTTTCTGTTTCTGTCTACGAAATCCACTCACAAAGATTTGGTCGGGCAGAGGCTATGATAGAAGACATTTACCCAAGGTCAACGCAGCAGGACTGAACTCGCAACCATGTGGTTGGGATAGAAGGTTCTTACCACACAGCCACTCCCGGGAGAGTATAAAAAATTACGAATAGTAATCCAATGTTCAAATGAACTACAAAATAACTAAATTGTCGTTGATTTTTATAAAGCTAAATACGAGCAGACAAACGTTTATATGCGCCATTTTGATGTCATGGAACGCCGGAGAAACTAAACTTGAGAGCCACTGTCTGCATATAACAGCGTCTGCGAATTTCATACTCCTTCGCATTGGGTCATTGAGACTGCGATAGACTTATTCCAACAAGTTGTCCGCAATTATGTTTTGTTTTTTTCAGTTTGGCATTTCTTTTGTCACTTTCTTTTGCCGTAGTTCTAACATTTAGTCGATCTCAGAAGAAATATTAAGGTGGCATTGCTTAAATATCCGTTACTTTTCATTCAGAATACCTGTGCATTTGGCTTTTACCTTGTCAAAAGACAAAGAATTTACAAATTTATGTTTCGTGAATTTATTGAATACCTTCCTCTGTGATAATGTAGTACAACTGATGAAAGTGTCTGAGATAGTTACAAAGTAAAGAAATTGATATTTATATTTTGTTTTCCATACAACATTTGTCAATTTTTATGACGGGGTTTAAAATTGTTTGTTAAATAAGAATAGCTTTCTCGCTAAAAATATATACCAATTCTTCGTTATGGTTTCACCATATTCCAGAGAAATATGAGACTTGGTATTTCCCTATGTGTGCTTAATTATTCTATACGAATGACGTCACAGAACGGCACAGTTATTTTTCCCATTTAACGTCAGGCCACCTACAAGCAAGGATATGGATGCAGAATTGGATTGTGATGCGAAGTAAATTACGTTACTTTTACTAGAATATCAAAAGACGACGTTAACGGATTGGTATTTTAATTGTGAGAATGCCCAGCTATAATCTACAACATCTGCCATAAGTGGGAGCGTCCTGTAAATGTGGGTTTCTTACTATTAAAAAGATATTCTGTATTTTCCATATCGAGTACAGCAACTTTACGGGGTTTAAAATTGTTTGTTAAATAAGAATAGCTTTCTCGCTAAAAATATATACCAAATTTCACCATATTCCAGAGAAATATGAGACTTGGTGTTTCCCTATGTAAGCTTAACTATTCTATACGAACGACGTCACATAAAGGTATAGTTATTGTTCCCGTTTAAAATCGGGCCACCTAAAATACATGTATGCAGCATCGGATTCTGATGTAAAGTAAATTACGTCATTTTTACTAGAAATGTCAAGAGACTTCGTTATCTGATTGGTATTGTGATTGTGTGACTGTCCAGCTATAATTTACAACTGGCATAAGCGGGAGCGTCCTATAAATCTTCCTAAATTGTTGACCATAATACAAAATTTGAGATCCTTTGCATTTTAGCGTTCATATTTAATATATGAGTTACTTTGATGAATAATATGTAGAATTTACTTTAATCGATTCCATAGTTCAACAAGAAATGATTACCTTAGAGCAGAGAGGATTGATCTCTGTTTAACACAGCGACGAAGTATCAGCAAAGCACTGTAATATTGGCCAATGTACATCTTGGTATTCTTCAACGTAGCAATATAAATATATCGTTATATATATTACCAGCTTCTTCATTAACACAATGAGTAGCGCTAAGTTATATAAATGTAATTTAGTATGATTCTGATGATTTGGGAGTTGCATTTCTCTTCAAAATCATTTCTGGAAAGAATTGCTTAGCTGGAAATGTTTCCTTTTATCATGCATTGTACCATCGAGCAAGAATGACTCTGCATCTGGATAATATATATCTTATCATGTCTCTTAGTATCAGTCTCACTGTAATCTGAAGAAAGAAGATTCTAAATTCAATAATACCCATTAAAATATTATTTCACAGTAAAGAGATTCCACTGTATTTTCTTGAGATACCGATTCTATGAAAAGTTTAGAAACACAAAGTTTAAAGTTACACCACGTTTCTTTACGGAATGGAAAGCAACACCAATTAATCAACAACTGACCAAATAACGTTGTTTTAATTATGTAATTGTGTAATCACAATTTTTTTTTATTCAATTATAATTCCTGAAAACGGGGTTTTCATTGTGCTTCCAGTAAGATTTTCAATATGCTGATAGAGCTACAGCATCGGCACTGGGTATCCGTAAATTCTTCTTAAGCCGCTTATCGAATTTAAACATGGTTCTAAACTGGAAGGCCATTTTGTGATAGAAGAACACGTTAGTGAAATGGTTTAATACGGTTCCGAGAAAATAATATAAAAACAGATCGGACTGAATCAAGTCATAATCATCTGATAATACTGAAAGCAGTAACACGATTATATTTGATGTCACGAATATGAAATTGTTGACCAAAATGAGCTTAAGCGATTTGACAGCATGCCTTGATGACGGATTGGTTCCTATAGAAGTAGGCCGATGAAAAAGTTTGTAGATAATGGCAATGTTACAAAAGCCCATTATCACAGCGGGCAGTATAGCCTGCAGTGTAACATCTATATAGAATATGTGTTTGTATTTAAAAAAGCACACATCATCATCACGGATGTAAATAGTGGCGACCACTGTGTATGGCAGAGATATTATAATTATGATAAATAAAACAGTCATTGTGAAATATGAAGTGCAATATACGCGGTGTATGATGGGAAAGAAAATGCATAATATCCGTTCAATACCAATAGTTGCTGAAACCCAAGTTGAAACAAATCCGGAAAATGCCGTTAGTAGAAACACTAATCTACATAAGGCTTTGATTTCATTCAGTATGGTGATCACGTGCAAATGGCATACGATTATGATACTGTAGCCGTACATAGCGATGGTGTCCGTTACGTTCAAAGTTATAACGTACAGCCATATTTTAGATCGCCTAACTTTGCTTCTCAGAATTGACACAAAGCAGTAGATATTAAACACGGAACCGAAGAGTATGAAGAATAAATGTATTATTGACTGGATTACATGCTCTAAAATCATTGTCTCCCGATGGAAGTGTTTGCTGTAAAACAAAAATAAATGAATAAATAAGTAAAACTGAAAAGCATTTATATACAACACAATTTTAACATTCATCATAATACGGAAATAGTATGCACGGATATATATCCGTTGGACATATACAAAAACATTGAGTGAGGCATCAAGACTCGTGTGAACGTATAAAACACGCACACACACAGGCACACATATACACACATACGTATTCTTCTATATATATGTATTATATATATATATTTGTGTGTGTTTGAGTGTATGATATTCTTTAATTCTTTTTTTGCTTCAGTCATTTGTCTGCAGCCATGCTGGGGCACCACATTTTCTCGACTAAATCGACCCCAGGACTTATACTTTGTAAGCCTACTACTTATCATATCGGCCTCCTTTGCCGAACTGGTAAGTTACCGTGACGTAAACACACCATCTGTTGTCAAACACTGTTGGGGGGGGGGCAAACACAGACACACAAACGTATACATACATACATAAATACATACATGTATATATATATATATATACATATCCTTGCCAATATAGATCATTAGCCACTACACATTCTTTATTTTCTCTCCCTGTTTCTTTCTGTGTTCGATTCTGTGGAAGAGCTTAGGCTCGAAACGTTAAAGACTTTTTCACTTCCTGAGCGTTAAACTAATAAATTTATTTGTTGTTTACACCATCTGTCTTCGACTTTTTTTGTGAATTCTCTCCCTATATATATATATACATACGTATATATATATATATATATATATATATATATATATATATATATATTATATATAGAGAGAGAGAGGAGAGAGAGAGAGAGAGAGAGAGAGAGAGAGAGAGAGAGAGGAGAGAGAGAGAGAGAGAGAGAGAGAGAGAGAGAGATAGATAGATAGATAGATAGATAGATAGATAGATAGATAGATAGATAGATAGATACGACGCGCGTCTTTAGTTTGGGTCTAAGAAATCACCTCACAAGCCTTTGGTCGGCCCGTGCCTATAGTAGAGGACAGTTGTCCAACGTGCCACGCAGTGGGATTGAACGCAGAATCATGTTGTTGGGATACAAGCTTCTTACCGCATAGCAACTCCTGGGACAGCATTAGAAAAGAAGAATATTAATTCAATGTTCAAATGAACTTTCAAATGACAATATAGTCGTTGTTTTTTATATTGCTAAATACGGGCAGACAAACATTTTAACAGCCATTTTTTTATGTCATGGATCGCCTGAGAAACTAAACTTGAGAGCCACTGCCTGCATATAACAGCGTCTTCGAATTTAATACTCCTTCGCATTGGGACATTGGGACTGCGGCAGGCTTACTCTAACAAGATGACCCCAATTATGTTTTGCTTTCTTCAGTTTGGCATTTCTTTTGTCACTTTCTTTTGCCGTAGCTCTAACATTTAGTCGACCTCAGAAGAAATATTAAGGTGACATTGCTTAAATATCCGTTACTTTTCATTCAGAATACCTGTGCAATACTGTGGCTGGATAATGTCTCGCGAGTGAGTACTCATTTGGCTTTTACCTTGTCAAAAGACAAAGAATTTACAAATTTATTTTCCGTGAATTTATTGAATACCTTCCTCTGTGATAATGTAGTACAACTGCTAAAAGTGTCTGAGATAGTTACAAAGTAAAGAAATTGATATTTATATTTTGTTTTCCATAAAACTTTTGTCAATTTTTATGACGGGGTTTTAAATAGTTTGTTAAATAAGAATAGCTTTCTCGCTAAAAATATATACCAATTCTTCGTTATAGTTTCACCATATCCCAGAGAAATATAGGACTTAGAGTTTCCCTATGTATGCTTAATTATTCTATACGAACGACGTCACAGAACGGCATAGTTATTGTTCCCATTTAACGTCAGGCCACCTACAAGCAAGGATATGGATGCAGAATTGGATTGTGATGCGAAGTAAATTACGTTACTTTTACTAGAATATCAAGAGACGACGTTAACGGATTGGTATTTTGATTGTGAGAATGCCCAGCTATCATTTACAACATCTGCCATAAGTGGGAGCGTCCTATAAGTGTGGATTTCTTACTATTAAAAAGGTATTCTGTATTTTCCATATCGAATACAGTAATTTTACACTGTAAAACTTCATAAATTCTTGACCGTAATCTATAATTTGAAACTCTTTACGTTTTAACCTTCATATTTAACGTATGAAAGACTTTGATTATTAAAATATAGTATTTACTACAATCAATTTATCAATTCAACGAGAAATGATTACATTAGAGCAGCATGGATGAATATGTGATTATCACTGCAACGTAGGATCTGCAGCGCACTGCAATATTGGCCAATGTACGTCTTGGTATTCATTAAGTAAATAGTATGAATACATATATATATATATATATATATATATATATATATCACCGTGATTACCGTGACCGACCAGGCTATGAGATTTCGCTACACATCACGTGTCACAATGCGCTTCGCGTTGTTTTAGCCATAAAATGACGCCATCCCGTTGGTTAAGCGGGTAGGCCAATACATATATATATATATATATATATATATATATATATATATATATATATATATTGTACCTTGTTCTTTGTTAACACAGAATGAGTAGCGCTAAGGTATATAGATGTAATTAAGATTATTCCGATAATTTGGGAGTTGCATCTTTCTTCAAAAACATTTCTGGAAAGAATTATGTGGCTGGAAAAGCTTCATTTTATCATATACCATGCATCGTACCATCGAGCAAGAATGACACTGCATCAGGATAATATGCATCTTATTGTGTCTCTTAGTATCTAATATGTAAATAGAAGATGTTAACTTAAATATGTGATTTAATAGTTAAGAGGTACCGATTCTATAAAAAGCTTAGACCACAATGTGTGTAGATTTGCAACTCATTACTTTACAGAATGGAGAGCAACACCAATTAATCAACAATAACTGACCAAATAACGAAGTTTTAAGTATGTAATTGTGTAATTACAATTTTTTTATTCAATTATAATTCCTGAAAACGGTATATTTCCTCATGTGTACTCATTGTGATTCCAGTAAGATATTCAATATGCTGATAGAGCCAGAGCGTCGGCACTGGGTGTCCATAAATTCTTGAGCCGCTTATCGAATTTAAACATAGCCCTAACCTGGAAGGCCATGTTGTGATAGAAAAACACGTTAGTGAAATGGTTTAATACAGTTCCGAGTAAGTAATATACAAAGTATTCGGATTGAAGCAAGTCATATTCATCTGATATAATTGAAAACAGTAACGCCATCACATTCGTAACAATGAATATGAAATTGTTGACCAAAATGAGCTTAAGCGATTTGACAGCATGCCTTGATGACGGATTGGTTCCTATAGAAGTAGGCCGATGAAAAAGTTTGTAGATAATGGCAATGTTACAAAAGCCCATTATCACAGAGGGTAGTATAGCCTGCAGAGTAACATCTATATAGAACAAATGTTTGTATTTATAAAAACAGACGTTATCAGCACGGATGTAAATAGTGGCCACCACTGTGTATGGCAGGGATACAATAATTGTGATTAATAACACAGTCATTGTGAAAGATGAACTACAATTTACGCGGTGTATGATGGGAAAGAAAATGCATAATGTCCGTTCAATACCGATAGTTGCTGAAACCCAAGTTGAAACAAATCCGGAAAATGCCGTTAGTAGAAACACTAATCTACATAAGGTTTTTATATCATTCAGTAGAGAGAGCTCATTCAAATGACATATGATTATGATACCGTAACCGAACATAGCGATGGTGTCAGAAACGTTCATAGTTACAACGTACAGCCATATTTTTGATCGCCTAATTTTGCTTCTCAAAATTGACACAAAGCAGTAGATATTAAACACGGAACCGAAGCTTACGACGAGTGAAAGTATTATTGACTTGATTACGTGGTCTACATCCATTGTCTCCAGAAAGAAGTGATAGCTGTAAAACAAAAATAAATGAATAAATAAGTAAAACTGAAAAGCATATATATACAACACAGACTTATACTTCTTCACAATACGTAAACAGGATACACCTATATATATATAATATATATATATATATATATATTATATATATATATATATATATATATATATATATATATATATATATATTAAATATGTATACAATATATCTACATATATATAATATAATATATATATATATAGAGAAGAAAAGCAAGCCCTACAAAAACTGAAAAATGACAAATCAATCGTTATAAAAGAAGCTGACAAAGTGGAGCAATAGTAATTATGGACACAGATTACTACAAAGAAAAGATACTAGAGTTACTGAACAACCAGACATATTACAAAGAGGAACCAACACCACCGGAGAAAACAACAATAAGAAAAATTAGAACTTTAGTCAATGAATATCAGGACTCCTTTACAGATAAGGAGGAAGATTATCTATGCAACTCACAAACCAAAGAAAGCAACTTTTATGGATTACCTAAAATTCATAAAAGCTCGGAATACAGAGAGCCATAAAGGAACAGAGGAACCACTACATAAGAGTACAAAGACCTGCAGACCTCACGATGAGACCAATAGTGGCAGGACCCCAGGCACCAACACAACAACTAAGCCACTTCATAGATATACTCCTCAAACCTCTATGCCCACAGATTCCAAGCTACATAAGGGATGACATAGACTTCCTCACACACATTCCAAATACAGTCCCGAAAAACACCATACTTGCAAGCTTTGATGTCACAAATCTATACACAAACATACCACACACCCTAGGTCTAGAAGCTATAAAACAATCAATAGAAAAATACAGAGAACTTATAGATGAACGCTTCAAGACAAACTTTATCACCCAAGCCACCCAACTAATACTAGAAGAAAACAATTCTCATTCAACAACAAGACATACCGACAGATAAAAGGCACGGCTATGGGTACAAAATTCGCACCTTCATATGCCAACCTAGTGATGGGCTTCCTGGAGAAAAAACTATATGACGAAATAGGGAAGTCTTCGAACACGACTTCAGAGAAGACATCAAGAAAAAGTGGAAACGCTACCTCGATGACTGTTCATCTTTTGAAACAGATCGGAAGAGGACCTACAAACATTCCACAACATCCTCAATACGCTGCACCCATCTATCAATTTCACAATAGATACCAGCCACAACGAACTTCCCTTCCTAGACATCAACATCAAAATACACAACTCCATCGTCACAACAGACATCCACTACAAAAAAACTGACACACATCAATACTTAAATTTCCACTCCTGCCACCCATCCCACACAAAAAGAAACATCCCATATAGTATGGCACGACGAATATGTAGCATAGTAACTGATTCACAAATACGATTAATAAGACTAGATGAACTCAAAAGCTTCCTCCTAGAGCAAAAATAACCCCTTAAACAATAGAAAATGGAATCAAGAGCATTAAAACTAGACATCACAAACTCAGGACACCCAAAACAAAAAACAAAGAAAACACTATCCCTTTTATAAACACACACAACCCTGGAGTTACCAACATCTTCCAAACCATACATTCAAACCTACCAATAGCCTTACAGAGCCCCAAAATGAAAAACAATATTAAAAAATATAGCATAAAAAACGTAGACGACAGGACAAAAACCTAAAAAAACACCTAACAAGAGCGAAATTCTCTTCAGAAACTAAAACGGAATTCTTTGCAAAAGAGTGCGGAGATGGTAGATGTGGGACCTGCAGCAACCCCACCTACAAATACATAGAGAGCAACAGAGAGATAAGATTTAAAAATGGTGTCATATTCAAAGTAAATGCAGATATGAACTGCAAGACGCAGAACGTCATATACGCATAACCTGCCCCACATGCAAGGAGAATTACGTAGGAGAAACTGGTAATTCTTTGTGCCAGCGAGCCAGGATCCCCCGACAACATATCGGCAGGAAGAACTACGCAAAATACCACTAAGCACACACCTAGCTACATGTGGAGAAGGAAAATTTAAGATATTTCCCTTCTACAAGTGTCCGAAGAATGACACCCCCTTCAGAGGAATATGGAAAAACATTTCATAGCTAAGTTCTCCCCCACATTAAATGGCTGAAACTTTACTCAACATACATTGAAGGAAAAATCTGTGTGTGTGTAGATGTGTGTATTGCCTGTTATATACATCATATTATTATTATCTTTATAATTCACTTCCATCTTTACCCTTTAATTGTCACTTTAGTTTTAACTTTCCTATGACATACAACTTTCAAGATGGTATAATTTGGTTGTTCATTTTGAACCGATAAAAAGGTTTTTTCAAATATTTTATGTATAAGTCTGTGTGTGTGTATATATATGTGTTGGTATAAATATCAACACACAAAAAATATTTTTTCTTCTCCACTTCCTCCTTATTTTTATTTTTATTTTTATTTTTATTTTTATTTTTTATTTTTTATTCTTTATATTTTTTATTTATTCTTTATATTTTTTTATTTTTATTTTTATTTTTTTTGTTTTTATTTTTATTTTATTTAATTTTTTTAATTTTTTTAATTTTTATTTTTATTATTATTATTTTTATTTTCCCTTTTCTCTTTTTGTCTCTCTCCCCTTCTCCAAACACACAGACACACACACACACATAAACACACAACACACAACACACACACACAAAAACACACACAGAACCAGAGACACACACACACACACACTCCACAGAATGATCATAGAAAGTGTGACCCCAAATGACATTTGCCAGGCCAACCTATGCACAACACACACTCAGTGACATTGAAATGGACAGGCAAAGTTTTATAAAACCACAGGGGGTCCAGCAGACCAACGGAAATAACACTTCTTCACTCTCAGATATAAATGCGCACACACACCACACACGCACGCAACACACACACACACACACACACACACACATACACACATATTTTCTCTCTGCCTCACTTCCTCCTCAACCCACTACTACGAAACTATAAAAAGGTTCAAACTACCCACAACTGATTTGATTTGAAAACCCACTAGAATGGGAGCAAGCGCTAATCCGAATGATATGATATATATGTAAAAAATGTAATATATAAATAAATATCTACAAATATGAACCATCTGATCTGATTACCTCAATTTTTCTAATATATATATATATATATATATATACATACATATATATATATCCGTTCCATATATACAAAAACGCATATACAGGCATCAAGACTCACGTGAACATACACAACAAGCACACACACACTCACCCACATGTATGTTTGTATGTTTTCATTATATATATCCAATATATTATATAATGAATATATACATATATATATATATATATATTATATATATAATATATATATATATATTATATATAATATATATATATTATATATTATATGTATGTATGTATGTATGTATGTATATGTATATATTTATAAAGAGTATGGATAGATTCCTTCAAGGAATACCAGATAAGACACCCATAACTGGATACAACTCACCCCAAAAAAAACTCACTACTTGAATGGACCACAAACAAAACTTGACTTAAACAGGTTTTAGATAACCATATCAGGTGGTGCTATTAATTTAGACATGACCTGGACCAATTTTTGTTCGAAACATATCTAAATTTATCTAAGTTTACATACATATATATATATATATATATATCTTTATATATATAAAACTGAGAATGTGGGTCTGTCTGTCTGTCTGTCTGTATATCTGTTTCCCTAAAACTTGAGAACTACACAACCAATTTCATTCAAAATTTTACACATCCCCTACTTAGGGTCCGGGGAGTGTCATCGGCAAAAAATTCTTAACTTTTTGCCTAGGGCAAGCCCGCAGCAATATCATATCTTCTCCACTACG
>NC_043002.1:61713473-61715973 GCF_006345805.1 Octopus sinensis | reverse complement strand
AGGCCAGAATGTGACACTAAATATTGCAGAAAATGGTTCCATAGAAATGTTCGTGCAACATACGTTCTTTTCTCACGTGTGTCCGCATCTTTCTGTCACTATCTATTATCTATATACATATGTATGCATAAACATATACATACATACATACAGCCATACAAATATAAAACTATACACACACATATATGCATACAATATATATATAACATATATATATATATATATATATATATATATATATATATATATATATATATATATACATATATATGTATGTGTGTGTGTGTGTGTACAAGATCATAGACACTCACGCACATACACACTCATATGCATATGTGTGTAGGTATGTTTATGTATTTATATTTCTTCGTATAAGTAGGTTTTTGTGAATATATGTAAATATGTGCGAATTTTACCTTCTCGCATATACGAGAACTATATAAGTATTAATATTCGTGCACGCATACGCGTATACCAATGCTCGTAGACTTGATTTTACACATAGAAATGCACACACATCTCTATAAATATCGGTGCACTCTGGATATGCACACATTTACACTCGCCTATGCGCTCAGAATTTATTCATAAACTCGTATGCTCACGCGTATCAAAATTATATGTAGATATACGTACATGCATTCAGAATTATATATAGCTTTATATCTGTTTAGAGACTAACCGCTCATACTCCTTTACGCGCAATCATGCACGTGCACATAAAGACACTGCTTGATTTTCGCTCATGCCCATACACGCGCGCGTAATTTATTCATCTATATATAATGCTCACGCACATTGAGATTTTAATGCGCGTCTATACACAAGATATATATTATATAGCTGACTATATACACAAATAGTGGGATTACATAATCTTGCACGTGCATAACCGCTCACACACCAGCTGAGGTATATTCATATTCAAACTTATACTCATCCCGGTTTCGTTACCCAGACGTACACATGATTGTGTGTAAGTCAAAATATAAAGCAGGCATAGATGAAAATGTGCGTATTCATAAAAATCCACTTTCAATGTAACTTAGTAAGAAAGTAGATAGAGTAGAGCAATTATAATAAGTATATGATTATAAACAAATGTCAGTGGAATCCTCGCTATAATTAAAGCGAAAATGTATTGGTGGGTGTGGACGCAAGCACGGCTGGGGTTAAGAATCTCGTTTAAGGGCCATGTGGTTTCGGATTCATTCTCACTCCGCAGAATCTGAAGCGAATCTTTTTTAATCAACCCGCTGACATCTCAGTGTGCAGCCATTGAATTTAACTGACGAAAACTGTATGGAATCCCGTTGTATATGTGTATGTGTGTGTATCTGAGCCTTTGTGTGTATGAGTCTCTTTGTGTATGTGTATGTCCCTGCTATAACCACCACCACCACCAAAGCTTCATAACTGGTTTTGGTTTCTTTACGTCGCCGTAATTTAACGGTTTAGCAAAAAGACCAAGTAAATATATACCAGATAAAGGCGCTGGAATGGTGCAGGCATGGCTGTGTGGTAAGTAGCTTGCTACCAACCACATGGTTCAGGGTTCAGTCTTATTGCTTGGCACCTTGGGTAAATGTCTTGTATTACAGCCTAGGGCCGACCAAAGCCTTGTGAGATGGGAACTGAAAGAAGCCCGTCCTATGTATATGTGTGTGTGTGTGTGTGTGTGGTGGTGTTTGTGTGTGTGTTTGTGTGTCTGTCTTTGTCCCCGCCCATTGCTTGACAACCGATGTTGATGTGTTTATGTCCCAGTAATCTAGCCGTTCGGCAGAAGGAACCGATAGCATAAGTACTAAGCTTACAAGGAATAAACCCCGGGGTCGATTTGCTCGACTAAAGACGAAGCTCCAGCATGGCCGCTTGTGAAATGACTGAAACAAGTAAAAGAATAAAGTAAGTCCTAAATCGATCTGTTCTGCCAAATCCTTCATAACGGTACTCAAGCATGGAAACATTCCAATGATTGAAACGAATATAAGACAAGTTAAAACATGAAAAAGAATCCAGTAATGTTAATAAGAAATTCACTGCGGAAAAAAAGATTTTCAACAATATCCGAATGGCTTAAATTTAAGATGAAACTTTATAAAACTCGGTAAACATGTCTTAGGGTTAGAGGCGCAAGGCAAAGGAGAAAAGCGGTTGCAAACATACCACATACACTGACCTGTAATTCTTAAACTTGCAACATTGGTGACCTTCTTGGCAAATCGGTAGTGGGACTTAAACGTCACATTCGACAAAAACATTATAACAGACAAAGGAAGAATACGGTGTCGGAGACTCATGCGTCATCGAAACCGATTGGAGAGTCAATCACATACGTGTATATGTATATATCTATCTATCTATCTAATATATATATAATATATATATATATATATATATATATATTTATCTATATCAATTTTAAAATAGGATAAAATTGTATATAAGAATTTATCAAGTAGTCAGCGTGAAAAACCTCATTAGGGAGAAACATATTAAA
>NC_043002.1:61693519-61708519 GCF_006345805.1 Octopus sinensis | reverse complement strand
TGTATATATATAACTGTGTGTATATATGATATATATGTTATATATATATATATATACTCAAACACACACACACACACACACTCACATACACACACACACACATATATGTTTTCAGCACTAGCATTATGTGTGTCAAGTGGATTATAATTATAGCTTTATAATTCAGGGATTTATCTCCCCTGAAGTGATGCTAATGTCATCTTTGATACTTCATACTTCTTTTCGTACTTTCATCTTTTTCCGTTGTATTTATTTTTTAATTTTTAATTTTTTTTTATTTTTTGCTCTAATACTTTAGAAATAGTTTTAGCAGCGTAAGTTGACATGTATTTCTGCTAGATATTATTAAATATACGTTTTGATAGAAAATGATAATTTTATTTTTCCTACATTTTTTTTTTCTTTTACCCTTCTTAACAATAAATATTTTTAATAGGGAGAGGGAATTATATAAACAACATCTACAAAACGAGTTTTAAGGCGTGGTCATTGCGGTATTTTCTAGAAGAAGCTTCAGGCAATTTTAGACAATAGCATGAGTAGATAATGGTAATTATGAAACGCAGCGTTATCTTTGCTGTTGCTGCTGCTGTTGGTGGTGCTGTTTTTATTGTTATTGGTGTTGTTGTTTCTAATACTCATAATATTCATGTTAATGAAATAAGAAAAACGAATGTCATCCTAGTGCATTTAGTTTTATATCACTATTGATGATGACGATGATGATGATAGCGGCGGCGGTGGTGGTGGTGGTGGTGGTAGTGGCGGTAATGATGATGATGATGATGATGATGATGATGGCGGTAAATAATAATAATGCTAATATTGATAATAATAATGATAATAATAATAATAATAATAAGATGAAGAAGAAGAAGAAAAATACTGATGGTAATGATTATAATAATGATAATAAGAATACTACTACTACTACAACAACTAATAATAATAATAACAAATAATAATAATAATAATAATAATAATAATAATAATAATAATAATAATTAGAAGAAGAAGAAGAAGAAGAGAAGAAGAAGAAGAAGAAGAAGAAGAAGAAGAAGAAGAAGAAGAAGAAGAAGAAGAAGAAGAAGAAGAAGAAGAAGAATTTAAATAGGGAAACGGTGCTAATAGTAATAAATGTCTCAGCATATCAGATAATAAAGCTAAGAAAGACGAGCAGAAAGCCAAGAACATAAAAGACAAAAAAAAGAAAAGTTTAAAAAATCTAAAAAAAAAAAGAAAAGAAAATCAAGCAAAACAAAATGACCAAAAGGGAAAAGAAAGACGAATGAGAAATATATGAAATCAGATATGATTTAGTCTTCGATACTTGACAAGGAGAAAATTTATATATGCGGAAGATATAGAAGGAAAGAGAGGGGCGAGAAATGAGAAGAAACGTTAAAAGAATTGCTGAAGGAGGAGGTAGTGATGGTGAGAATAAAAGATACGGCTTAAGACGTATGTAAAGAAACGAGAAACAACCACGTGAAGTAACAGCAAATGAGGAGATTTGGGAAACAAACAAATGACGATGGTGATGATGATCAGAAGAACGCATATAATGGAGGCGTTGATGGAGATGGTAATGATGATAATGAAGTCGATGGTGACAATTATGAACGTAATGCAATTAAGTTTGTGTGTGCGTCTTTATATAAAATATACGTATGTATAATGATATATTTATATATATATATTATATATATAATTGTACATATATACATGTAGGAGATCTGATCAATAAGTATAAGGACTGTTGTCATAGTAACGAAGCTAAAGCATGAAGAGTAAAGCTGCTTGGCACAGGTTGACCTTGAGTGATGCTGTGATGTGTACTAAGTTTCAATGTTTAGCTCACTTCTGCTTTTTACAGCAATGCTTGGAAGGAAGGTGTGTAGTGTGTGATCGTCGAATTGACTATGATAGAGAAAGTTGTCATGGCGATACCTGCTCAGAAGCCTATGCAAAGTTGCAGAAAGTGTTTGGAGAAGAGTGTATGAGCCACACACAAGTGTACGAGTGGTTCACACGTTTCCAAAGTGGCCGAAGAAATGTCGATATTGACGAACGTTCTGGGAGACCCGCAACCTGCAGAACTGAGAAAAACTTCGCAGGTGCGCCTCCGTGAGTTGTCAGAGGATGTGCAGATTAGTTACGGTTTAGTTCAGTCCATTATCACCGAAGATTTAAGTATAAGACGTGTGTCTACCAATTTTCTGAGAAAACTGCTTTTTGCTGACCAAAAACACACTCGGGTTTCAGTTGCACAAGATGCCGTTGATTGTGTCGAGAAGGACGAAAAGTTTTGAAAACTTTGCGTAGACGTGTGAGCTGGTATCGCCAAGGTTTTGGCAAAAGTTGATGCAGTTTTGTCTGCTCAGCTTCCTCTGCCATGTTCAATGCGATGATCACACGCTACACACGTTAATTCCAAGCACTGCTGTAAGCAGCGGAAGTAAGCTACAACGTAAAAACTTTGGGCGCATGCACAGCTGAGTTCGAGATCAATATGTACCAAGTGGCTTCACTCTCCGTGCTTTATCTTCGTTACAATAGCAACAGTTCGTTTACTTCTGGACCAGACAACGTGTATATATATACATAAATTTCAGTTCTATATTTAAGAGATGAGGGATTATGCATATTATTTACATTATTTACATTTGACAGATGTTTGTCCTCATCTTGTTTGTTGTTACCACATTTCGGCTGATATACCTTGCAGCATTCATCAGGTGTCTTGGGGCAATTTCGAACCTGTGTTCTCATTACTAAGGTATTTTTCGATGTTGTTGTTGTTGTTATTATTATTATTATTATTATTATTATTATTATTATTATTATCATTATTATTATTATTATTATTATTATTATTATTATTATTGTTGTTGTTGTTGTTGTTGTTATTATTATTATTATTATTATTATTATTATTATTATTATTATTATTATTATTATTTATTACTCAGGTTAGTGCATTGAATCGAACAAGCCCCAAGATTCCGAGTTCGATTCCAGACAGTAACCTGAATAATAATAATAATAATAATAATAATATAATAATAATAATAATAATAATAATAATAATAATAATAATAATAATTATAATAATAACATCTAAAAATTAGGAATGAGATCCCAGGTTCAAAATTTCCCCAAACGCCTGATGAACGATGGAGGGTATATCAGCCGAAACGTTGTGTTAAGAACAAACAAGATGAGGACAAATATCTGTCAAATGTAAATAATGTACAAGAAATTTAAACGAAATATGTGTAAACCTTCTAATGATTGCTTGGTTATGATTTAGTATATTTTGTGTTTGGCGTACTCCATTTTATAAGCAAAGCTTTACATTGTACATATATTACATTATGGAAGAGGCGCAATGGCCCAGTGGTTAGGGCAGCGTACGCGAGGTCATAGGATCGTGGTTTCGATTCCCAGAATGGGCGATGTCAGTGTTTATTGAGCGAAAACACCTAAAGCTCCACGAGACACCGGCATTGGGTGGTGGCGAACCATGCTGTACTCCTTCACCACAACTTTCTCTCACTCTTTCTTCCTGTTTCTGTTGTGCCTGTATTTCAAAGTGCCAGCCTTGTCACACTCTGCGTCACGGTGAATTTCCCCCGAGAACTACGTTAAGGGCACACGTGTCTATGGAGTGCTCATCCACTTGCACGTTAATTTCACGTGCGGGCTGTTCCGTTGATCGGATCAACTGGAAGCCTCGTCGTCGTAACTGACGGAGAGCCACGATTGCATTATGGGTCATTTGATTATATATACAGATGGAATTACTTTAATGTAATTTTACATAGGACTCTAGCAGCAATTGCAACGAAATCAAGTCACATTTGACGGGTGGTGAGTCGTATGAGGGTGACCGTTGAAACCCAGTGATTTATTGCTGTTGTTACTTTGTTGTTGTTGCTGTTGTCGTTCTGATCATCTCTGACTAGACAGACACTATGTTCTAATTGGTTGTAGCTGTTTTAACACTGTCTATATTTCCCCGCGGGACATCAGATATTTTTATTACATTTTTAAAATGGCCCCTCCATTTTAAATGATTGCGTTGTCTGATTTGAGACATTTGCTTCGTTGCCTCTAGCAAAGCTTCAAGTTAGCAAAATCGTCACACGCTTCGACTTTACGTTCTGAATTAAAATTCCATCGAAGTCGACTTTACATTTCATCGATGTGATGTCGACAAAGTAAGTAACAGACGAACATTAAGAACAATGCAGTCGATTAGCGTGTCTCCCTCGAAAACTTTTAAGGCTTTTGCGCTTAAACTGGCAAATATTTATTGAAGGGCGTTTGATAATACAGAGATTTATTCTGCATTTGATAGTTATTTAGAGGTAACTTTCAGCCGCGTCGTTTCAACCAAGAATGACGATGCTTTCATGAATGTTTTGTCATCGTTGTATTCTAAATTGTTGACCATTAACATTACATATACCTCAATAGTCAGCAAATATTTTCAAATGTTATGACTGGTCTTTCTTTGTTCTTACGTCAAGTTTTGTAATGTATTTTATAAAGAGAGATTAATATATTTTCTATGATTAATATCCTATTCCATTTTTACTCTATTCTCTGTAAGATACGCCTAATGTCAATTAATTTGCCTTCTCAGTTAGCTTTGATTTATGTTGTGTGATATTGTTTGTTGATTCTTGACGTTGTAAATATTGTGTTTATTGCGTTGAATTTATTTTGGTGTGGTATAGTAACTTATTTGTATATTATTGACTAGCGTTTAGAAAGCTATCTGATTATCTTTCATGTATGAAACACTTAATGTAATGAAACAAATTTAGTTAATAATAGATATACAAATAGTTTGGTATAGGAAACTAGAAAATAGAGAAACTAATGCATACACAGATACACAGAGGGGAGCATAAACACACGTACATACACGTACGCATATACTTAGATGCATAATAGCCAATAAAAATTGCATTCAACGGAAATTATATTACATGATCGAAATAATTAACTTCAACACAATGAACACGTAATCAAAAATACTAATGAAACAATATCGAATCATAAGCTAGCATTAATAAAGTATTGCAAGAGCGCAGAAATTAGAAATGCTATCGAGAATAATCACAAGGCTTTAACATACTGAATAACTTTCTGGTAAATAATGAATGTTTTCTAATGCAAAGATGTTTTTGGAAGCGGTATACACTTGCAAGTGTCAGCCATGTGTCATTACAATACATTAAAGCACATAAAACAAGCGGTCATGCGATCTGCAATAAATTGTGACTAAACAGCCCTCAGACTGTTGAATACTGTCTTTAAAACGGAGATATTTTTGGTACAGTGCTATGTTGAAATGATTTTATTCAGTGAAAATGTTATGAGTTACTCCAAGAAACTGGAATTTGACATAACAGTTTGAGTGTTGTGTTCGCGACGTCAAGCGTGGTTTCGATTCCCGGACCAGGATGCACGTTGTGTTCTTAAGCAAAACACTTTCTTTCATGTTGCTTCAGTCCATTCAGCAGTATATAAATAAACCTGAGAAGGACTGGCATCCCGTCCAAGAACGATGTTGCGATCTCGGTCACTCATATGCCATAGAATCTGTGTGACCGTCTTTATAAGTTCCAGGCCAAGCGACAGTATTTACTGCGCCTTAATAACCGAATAACTTTGCGGCCTTTTGTGTCTTTAGTAGCTGATGCTATATATTGTATAGCATTCATAAATGCAATAATCTGCATTATGGATAGGAATCAATAGTCTTTTAGAAGGATCAAATTCTCAAATTCTTGGCAGTGTTCAGCATTTAAATACAGTCGATAATTTTGTATATGGCTTAGTCTTATTATTACAACCTGTATACCATTGTTAACGCTGATTTTCTGTAGGCGGCATGGAATCTGTGGTATTTCCCTCGCGGGCGAATCGCATATAGACGTATAGTGTTAAAAAGGATGGTAATGCATCATATCATAAGAAAAGTCTCTGGCAGTAGAGGTGAAAATGCTAAATATGTATTTCTGTTTCTTTGGGTGTCATACTCAGCAGTGAAGGCGCATGGCTCAGTGGTTAGAGCGTAGAGGTTACGATCGTGAGGTTGTGAATTCGATTCCGGGACTGGGCTGTGTGTTGTGTTCTTGAGCAAGACACTTTATTTCACGTTGCTCCAGTTAACTCAGCTGTAGAAATGAGTTGCGACTTCACTGGTGCCAAACTATATCGGACACTTTGCATTTCCCTTAGATAACATCAGGGGTGTGGAGAGAGGAGGCTGGTATGCATGGGCGACTGCTAGCCTTCCACAAACAATCTTGCCCTGAAATGTGCCTCGGAGGTTATCTTTCTAGGTGCATTCATGGCCGAAATGGGGTCTCCTCTATCCTCAGCACAACTGTCAGCTGGCAGATTCGCTGATATGCCTGACGAAATGCTCAGCAGAATTTTTTCTGGGTTTAATCTCTCAGATCAACTGCCACCAAGGTTGATTTTGGTTTCAATCCTGTCGATCGACAAATAATAATTAATTTATTACTTGTGTCTATGTAATCAACATACCCCTCTCTTCAAAATTCCTAGCTTTCGGTCAAAAATTAGGAAACATTTTCTTTATGAGACTTGACACAGAGTATATGTCTATGCAACATTTATATGGAGTTTCAATCTGCAAAATATACTCACGATGTATTTGTTGGTACCGGTCTATAATAAATGATACATACCCCAGTTGCTGTGCAGTGGGATTGAACTAGAAATCATGGGGCTCTTAAACAATCTTCTTATCACGGAGCCATGCATGCGGTTTATGTATAGATACATACATACATACATACATACATACATACATACATACATACATACATACATACATACATATATATATATATATATATATATGCACATACACACATACACATATACATGCATATATACACATATACATACATGCATAAATATATACACACGTACGTACATACATACATACTACGCTAACTTCGATCATCAAAGCAGTTTATCATGGACAAATAGCCGGATTACTACCTCCCACTTTGAAGGGTATGCGTTTGTAACGCAGGAACAAGAAATATCAACGAAGTACTTGATGCACGAAGGAAATAAAGATGAAAGAAAAGCAGTAAAAGGTGACAAAAAAATGCAGACTTTGTGGCGTTAACACCGAAGTTATCACCCACAACATTAGCAGTTGTCTGAAAATGTCATCACGGTATTATCTATGGATGGGACATGATATTGAAGCCAAAACACTCTATGATGAAATCCGTCGGAAGGATAACCCCGAGGACAAAGAAATAAAATCCCAGAGTATGGTAGAACTCATAGTCACTGGTAATAAATAAGGACTACTGATGGAATGTCCAAGGGAAATCCCCAATAAATTTAAGCACAGCAAACTTGATATAATGATTTGGGATAGAGAAGCGAAACTGTTCACAGTTGTGGAAATTAGCTGTTCAGTGGATGCTAGCATAAAGCTAAGATTAGTGAAAAAGAGAATACCTGCGCTGAATATTAAGAAATCCGCAATTACTCTATTCAGATTACAAGTTCAGGTTTATTATACCTGCAATTATTGGGGCCCTGGGATCTGTGACACACGGCCTAAACACGAATCTTGAGAAATTAAGCTTCTCAAAACTTGAAGAGAAAGGTAATTCGAAGACTACAGTCCCAAGCCATGACTGGGACGGTAAAAATCTGTAACATTTTCTAGAAGTTTATCATTTAAATATATACGAGTATGTCTTGATACGCAACTATATCCATAAGAATACATACATCAAGTAAAACATACAAATCTGCAAATATACATACACACATACATTTAAACAAAAATACTCTGTTGTTGATGTTGCAATTCCAATAGCGCCTTGAATCTAGGTTAGAAACCGATTCTTTCTCTATTGGTAAGGAATTTTGAAATAAAACTTAATAATGACATACATGTATGCATAAAGATAGCGCTGTCAACATCAGACGTGCAGTCGTAGACGACCGTTTAAAATTTCTTGTTGAAATTTCTTGTTTTACATTTATGTCGACTCCAGCAGCGTAAAGCTTTACTTCGCCGATTATAAATAAGAGAAACGCCTTTTACCTATCAACGATGCATTACTCAGACTATAATTTTCAGAAAATGTTTACTTTATGCTTTGTGGATTTTCGCTGACACGATCATGGTTGAAATCAACAAGAACACCAACGATGAAATTAGCATGTATACATGTCATTCAAATGTGCTTATATATTTATATATCCGTATCATTTACTTTCCAGTCACACAGATCGTGAAGACTATTTAAGTTAATGATGACAGACTCTTCACTGCCGAAATGTTGCAGAATGTTTAACTAGAAGCATGCAAGGCTATAATTGTCGCCGCGTCTAAGCTAACTGCTCGTGTAAAGATTCATTTGGTTAAACAACTAAAAGCTCATCATCGAAGCAGGCAGCTTGGAATCCACCATCACTACTTATCATGACATGCACTACTAGCTAAACGAACACCAACGACAACGTCAACTGCACCGTCACCATTAAAATTTTAACACTTAATGAGAGCATCACAAACCTTGTCAACGTGATCATTAATCAAGTATAAAGTGTACTGCATTCAAAGTCTTGTCTCATACCATTCAACGGGATTTTATAGTGCACGAGACCTCGACACGTAAAAACAGCTGCAATAACAGCCAGAATCATTTCATCGTATAGTAATATAAAACTAACTTCACAACAACCTTAGCTCTTAATATCTTTTCTAATATAGACACAACGCCTGGAATTTTGTGGAAGGCGTCTAGTCGGTTGCATCAACATCACTGCTCAAAAGGTTCGAGCTGGCAGGAACGTTAGCACGCTGGGCGAAATGCTTGGCGGTATTTCGTCTCTCTTTACGTTCTGAGTTCAACTTCCGCCGAGGTCGACTTCGCATTTCATCTTTTCGGGGTCGATAAATTAAGTACCAGTTGCGTACTCGGGTCGATCTAATCGACTGGTCCCTCCCCCAAACGTTTCGGGCATTGGCTTCGAAAATAGCATCACTGTAGTAAACAATATCACTGCTCAAGTGGTACTTAATTTATCGATCCCGAAACATGGGATGCACATCGTCCTCGGCGAAATTTAAACTCAGATATGAAAGACGAAGAAAATACTCATAAAGCCTAAATCTAAAAGCAGCAGAAACCTTAAAGAAAGAGCTCGATTTTCAACCGCATGGTTTAAGGATCAGTCCCACTGTGTAGCACCTTGGAAATTACCTTCGACTTTAGCCCATGCTGATCAATGCGCTGGCAGTGAATTTGGTACACGAACTCTGTGCGGAAGCCCATCCAATGTATGATAGATCGTTAGCCACTAAACCTTTTTCTGTTTTCTGTCTGTTTATTTCTGTGTTCCTTCATGTTTAAGAGCGTAAGCTCGAAACGTAAGAGACTTTCTCACTTCCCGAGCTTTAAACTAATACATTTGTTTGTTGTTTATATGCCCATCGTCACCTTTTGTTTTTTGTAAATTCTCACTATATATTCGCCTTTTTTTCTTTTGTAACTTGCCACTATATATATGTATATGTATATGTATGTATATATATATATATT
Source organism: Octopus sinensis (assembly GCF_006345805.1). Taxonomy (NCBI): domain Eukaryota; kingdom Metazoa; phylum Mollusca; class Cephalopoda; order Octopoda; family Octopodidae; genus Octopus; species Octopus sinensis. Next base: position 61,698,887 of record NC_043002.1, on the reverse strand, counting down.
ATATATATATATATATATATATATATATATATTTAAAATTATAAGTTTAAATTATTAATTAAAATAATTTTTTAAAATTTTAACTTTAATTTAAATATTTTAATGGGATTTTTATATTTTATATTTTATATTTTTTAATTAGTTTTATTTCTATGTATTGGCTTATGATTTTCACTGTTTGATTTGCCTAATAGTGGTTTTATCTCTAATTTAATATTATATATATATATATATATACATATATATATATTATATATATATATATATGTGTGTGTGTGTGTGTGTGCATATATGAACTGAAAATGGAGATATATATAACAATTGGCAATTCAATAATTAAAATTTAATATTTATTAGCATAATAGTGTTTTTTATTATATTCTTATAACAAAATGATACAATATAAATATTAAATAGTAAATATAGTAATAAATATTAAATATAAGACACATACAAATGTTCCAATTCTTGGTCATAATAGAATTATAAAAGTTCATTGTTTGTTGGCCAAGAATCTCCTCTTGTATATGTTAGGATTCACATAACCAATAAGACGGAATTTGAGTCTGTTTGTTTACAATGAATCTTTATAATTTTATTATGGCCAAGCTTTGAAACATTTGTACGTGATTTATATTTAACATTTATTACTTATATTACATTACATTATATTATTATAAGAATATAATATAATATTATGCTAATAAATTTTAAATTTTCATTCTTGAATTGCCAATTGTTATATATATCGTCAATTTTAATTCATTTTCATAATTCAATATATACCCATGTGATTTGTATAGTTTTTTTCTCTGCAAAGTCGGGCACTTAACTGTGCCAGTGAATGAGTGGATGTTTTCATATCCATTTTTCTTGTATTTTATATATATTTATGATATGTAATTAAGATTCAAAATAAGTAACAGGATGTCAAGTAGTAATGAAGTACGACCGTTTCAAGCGCCTCCATTTAATTGAACAATGTAATCATTACAGCAGTTGTAATACAGCACTATCATCAACTGCACGAAATATGGATTTTCAACAGACAAGATATATTAATATATATATATTTTTAATATTTCAGCAGAGCAAGAGGTTGGAGGAATTTCAAGTTGACACTATTGCAGCAAGTATATCTAAGACAAGAAGAAACTACAATTTTTAGAGTAGCATGGAACACAGTGGGGGTCTTAGTGTTGTAATTCATTTCCAATTTATCTATCTCCTTATCATCAAGAAAATATCAAAGACTAGAATACTGCGTGTATTTACAATGAAGAGCAAAATGAGTTCATAGCACATAGCTGGCTGTTAGTCATACATTTATGTCAACAGCCAGCAATGAGCTGTCAAATCTATATTTCATGCAGCTAAAGGTAGCGGTGTATCTAAATTGATGTAATGAATGCGTTGTTCAATTAAATGCAGGCGCTTGGAACGGTTCTACTGCATTACTACTTGAAATCCTGGTGTTTATTTTGATTTTATATATATATATATCCTTTTATTTCTTTCAGTTATTTAACTGCAGCCATATTGAAGCACCGCTTTTAGTCGAAAACATTGACCCCAGGACTTATTCTTTGTAAGCCTAGTACTTACTCTATCTACCTTCTGCCGAACCGCTAGGTTACGGGGACGTAAACACACCAACATCGGTTGTCAAGGCGCTACGTACTGTGACTGAACAAGAAACCATGTGTTTAGGAAGCAAGTTTCTCACCAAAGAGCCACGACTGTATATATATGTATATATATATATATAATATATATATATTATATATATATATAGAGAGAGAGAGAGAGAGAAATAGATATATATATATATATATATATATATACATTCCTACATACATACATACATACACACATATATGTGTGTGTGAGTATTTGTCTGTGTGTCACTATATCTTTGTGTATGCCTACTAGTCCAGCTTGTTAACCGGGTTTCCTTTGATGTGGTCCCGTACTTTAGCAGTTCAACAAGAGAAAAGTGATACCAGAACAGGACGGAGCTCCAGCGCATGACCGAAGTGAAATAAGTGAAACAAATAAAGGATAAATGATGTTTGGTATTTTCAAAGGTTTGGCGATGCAGTGTAATAACTGATCCTAGCAAGGCCTTAATACATTACGTTTAGGAAAGTGAAGAAATATGGAAACCTGGTTGAGAATTCTAATTCAGGTGGGATGGAATTCAGATTATAAATATATTCAAACTTTGGAAACGATTAATCATTTTTCGGAAATATTTTGTGCTGCAGGAGTTACGACTCAAGATTAAACAATAAATATTGGAATCTGTACAATGGAGATGTCACTCACGGCTTGTCCACAAATAATTAAGAGACAGATTTCTATCGTATTATCATGATAGACCCATTGTTATACGTGTTGGAAACATATTTATGTTTTAATAAGTAAATATCATAAGAATCTCAAACGCATGCAGCAATATCAAAGCCCCTCGTTCAACAAAAGCCAAAGTCAACCGTATGAAGTTGGCCATCGACAACGTGATGAAAATAGAAGTGCTCCAGCATTACCACAACTTTTAGACTGGAACATTTAAATGAATAAATGTAATTGGATCCAAAATTGGAATAACCGAGAATTGTATATTATCACCATTTCAGTAATTTTATTCCTTAAAGATTAAAAGAAGGAGAATAAATATTTGAAAAGGAATTTACTATACAACATCGGCCATTCAGGATGTGCTGTAATTCCAGTAACAGGGATTCCTTGACATATCAAATTGATGCATATCTCTCATACTCATTATCCAGAAGGGATTTGAATTCGTGACATCAAATTGTAGAAGAAACTAAAATGTTGGTATCAAAGTTTGGCAAAAGACCAACAATTTCGAAGGAGGGTATAAATCAATTACATCAACTGCTATACTTGATTGGTATTAATCATACCGACCTGGAAAAGAGAAATGCAAAGTCGACATAAGCTAAATTTGAGACTAGAACACAAATATTGACGTAATGTTGCTATGCACTTCTTTCTGGCGTACAAACTCCCTCTGCAGCTGTCGCAAACAAAAGGCCAACATATTACAATATATAATGCATTTAGTTTATTTTAAAGCTTGTGACCAGCTTTTGTTGACAAAGATCCAATTTGGGGGAAAGGAGCCAGTCGATTAGATCGACCCAAGTACGCAACTGGTACTTAATTTATCAACACAGAAAGAATGAAAAGCAAAGTCGACCTCGGTGGAATTTGAACTAAGAATGTAAAGACAGACGAAATATCTATTCTTTTTACTGCCCACAAGGGGCTAAACACAGAAGGGACAAACACGGAGAGACAAACGGATTAAGTCGATTATATCGACCCCAGTGCGTAACTGGTACTTAATTTATCAACCCAGAAAGGATGAAAGACAAAGTCGACCTCGGCAGAATTTGAACTCAGAACGTAACGGCAGACGAAATACGGCTACGCATTTCGCCCGGCGTGCTAACGTTTCTACCAGCTCCCCGCCTTAACGAAGATTCAATATTAACACTGGCTTAGACGGCAAGCCGGCAGAATGGTTAGCACGCCGGCCAAAATTTTTAGCGACATATAATCTGTCCTTACGTTCTGAGTTCAAATTCCGCCGAGGTCAAATTTGCGTCTCATAATTTAGGAGTCGATAAAATAAGTACCAATTAAGCACTGAGATCGATGTAATCCCCACCTCACCGGAAATTGCTGGCCGTGTGCAAAATTTGAAACTAATATTAGCAAAGGCTATAAATTTAGTGATATGATATTGATCTCTTTATATTTCTACCTTCACATTTAAGGGGATTCCGATGGGTGATAATTGTCGTCATGTATTATTGGTTTTCTATTTATCTTTATGCGAGTTGAACCTCCTTCAGTGTTTATACCAAAGGAAAAATAGATCTTTTTATCAAACAACGCAGTGGATGCTGCAGTTATATCGCTGGTATGTTTATTACTAACTATATATCTGTTTGTGGAGGCACATGGCCTAGTGGTTAGAGCAGCGGAATCGCGGGTTCGAATCTCAGACCGGGCGATGTGTATGTTTATGAGTAAAACACCTAAGCTCAACGCGGTTCCGGCAGAAGGTAATGGCGAAATTTTGCTGACTCTTTCGCCACAAATTTCTCTCACATTTTCCTCCTACATCATGCAGCTCACCTGCAACGGACCGGCATCCCATCCAGGTGGGGAATCTATATGCCAAGAAAACCGGGAAACCGGCCCTTATGAGCCGGGCATGGCTCGAGAAGGAACAAACATATATCTGTTTACTGCTTTTCTAGCACCCACGTTCATCTAGACTTGAGTGATATTCATATTTTGAAATTTTCTGTAAATGATCCTAAATATTGACTCTTTAAAGATTGTTTAACCTAATGTTTAACTATCGCATCTGTAGCTGAAATTTATTAACAAAAGACAAAGGCAGGTATATGATCAACAAGAAAGTGTATTAGTTTGACGTTCTGGAAAAGGAAAAAGCCGTTTACCTTTCGAGCCTAGACTCTTCAACAAAACCGAATAAGAGCAAATAAATTGAGAGAGAATGAAAAAAACATGAAAATTTTAGCGCTCCATCTCTAGACGTATGTAGAACCAATAACGCGTTTTCTGATTTTCGAGCAGCATCTTATACACAAACGGTTAGTACAACATGTATAGAAACGAGCTTAATTATATGCATTATATTACACATCATATGACATAATGTATGCTTATGAACGTAATTGAGAATATGGATTTCGATTACTTTGATTAACTAATACTAACCCGAATGATTTGTGCTTAGAATACGTCATATATTGCATGATGCATACTATATGCTCCTTATTGGACGTTAATATAATCGAAATAATCCAGTTTATCTTTATGTATCCCATTCGCTTCGTACAGCACAACGGCAAAAGTATAGACATCAGCGCAGATATGAGCAGTGCTTACTCGTCAAACCAAGCTAAGATTAAAACCCCTATGCAAGAAAATCTGGTTTTATTTCTCTGGTGTCTCTCATTTTCTTAATGATTAAGGAGTTAGAGATTCTTGAAAAAGAAACACACATAGACATAGACACATAGGCGCAGGAGTGGCTGTGTGGTAAGTAGCTTGCTTACCAACCACATGGTTCCGGGTTCAGTCCCACTGCGTGGCATCTTGGGCAAGTGTCATCTGCTATAGCCCCGGGCCGACCAATGCCTTGTGAGTGGATTTGGTAGACGGAAACTGAAACAAGCCTGTCGTATATATGTATATATATGTATGTATGTGTGTGTGTGTGTCTGTGTTTGTCCCCCTAGCATTGCTTGACAACCGATGCTTGACAACCGAGTATAGACAACCACACACACACGCACAC
>NC_043002.1:61676019-61688519 GCF_006345805.1 Octopus sinensis | reverse complement strand
CGACGAAGAAAGACGTGTATCCCATTGCGTAATGGTTTAAAATTCAGAAAAGTGAAACATTCTAGTCCATCTAAACATTCCGGTTTTCTAGTCATAGAATAACAAGTCATTCTAGTCAGTCTAGTTTGTTTTGATGTTTTGAGGAAGGGGGTTAGCCGATGCCGTCGATCACAGTGCTAGATTGATACTTGTTTTCTCGACACCAAATCGATAGGAGTCAAAGTCCCCATCAGCTGAGTTTTAACTCAGGACACAAGGACAGACGAAATGCTGCTGCTAGCATTTTGCCCTACGTGCTAATAACGAGTCTACCATCTCATCGCCTTCAGAATTTATTCCTACTATAGGCACAAAGCCTGAAATTTGGGTGGAGAAGGGTTTGGTGATTGCCTCAAGTTCAGTGCACAGCAGCTACTTATTTTATCGGCCTCGAAAAGATGAAAGGCAAAGTCGACCTTGGTAGAATTTAAACTCAGAACTAAAAAACGGACGGAATGTCATCAAACACTTTGTCCAGCGTGCTAGCGTTTCTGCCAGCTAGTCACCCGTGTTCCCTTTATAATAATTGAAAATAAAGTATCACTGTCATTATGTTTAGGTCATTCAACTGTATTGTTTAAGTTAGCTGCAAAGTTTAGAAGTGCAGCCTTCATAGCCTCCCCAAAGGGTATCCGTGCAATATCATATGTGTCATTCATCTAGAAATTGTAACATAATACTGGGCTAATACAAATCCAAATTATTATTGATTTACTAAAGCTGAATTCTTTAAAGGTATCTAAGTTTGGCTATCAAATCCGAATTCTTTATAACAATAACACAATCCCTTTTATCAGTGAAATTTATATGGTTTTAATAGCATTTCGGGGACTTCATGAATGGCTTTGTAGAAACGGTCATAGAAGAGAGAATTTCTTAACTTTGTTCCGACTTAGGACAAACTGTAAATATTCTGCGTACGAAGATACTGCTGAATTTGCGGGTTTATGGCCCATACTTACTGCGTCATAAACCTCTGCAGCGTTCTTCCTTTTCCTTTAGGATAATGAGCAGAGTTACCGAATATAAACTAGTAATAAACACCCATCATGGACTGGACTTAAGTTCGTATACCAATTCAAAGGTAGGAATCACACAACCGATGCCAACTGATTGTAGCCTCAATAAAATCTTTATCTGTTACTTTACTGAAACATTTGACTGAGGCCATGCTAAGGTTTTGTAGGATTTGCCACATCTAAGTCAGATTCCAATGCAATGCACGCACACACGCAAAAGATAAACGCATATGTATGTATGTGTATTTTGTATTTTTCTATCTGCCTATCTGTCTATGTATCTATTTGTTTCTCTATCTATCTGTCTATCTATTTATCTATCTATTTTTTCTTTGTCTTTTTCTTTCTTTCTTTCTTTCTATATATATATATTAAATACAGGGGTGGTGGTGCAAAAGCAGGTATACAGTAAGTATCACATCGATGTTATAATACTTAAATCATTTAAATTAAATTAGTTATCAGTAGTTATCATTTTTGATATTTTCGGTGTCATTAATCATAATAATACTTTTATCATAACGATAATAATAATTTTATTGTAAATTTTAATTCTTTTGATAGACATAAATGAGTATTGTTCGGGTTTTCTTTTTCCACAACTGTATACCTACTGCTGCGCCACCCTGTGTATTATGTATATATATATATTTTTATATATATATATATATATATATATATATATATATATATATGTGTGTGTGTGTGTGTGTGTGTGTGTGTGTGTGTGTGTGTGTTGTGTGTGTGTGTGTGTTTGTGTGTGTGTGTGTGCATGCATACATACACACACACACACATATATATAATATATATATATTTATATATATACATACATACATACATACATACATACATACATGCTTTTGGATCAAAACCGTTTGAGTGAAATTCGTTGGTACTCTTGAGTTTCAAGCATGATGTTAGTCGTCAGTCATTTTGAATTTTATCAAATTCAAAATGGCTGACAACTACCATCACACTTGAAACTCAAAGTTACCAACGAATTTGAATCAAATAGTTTTGATCTATACATGTATCTCCCAATAAATTGGTTGAGTGTCTTTCTTTCGTTTGCCCAGTCACTCGTATATATTGGCTCCTCCCACGTCCATTAAGACTTACTCCAAATCCCCCCTGCGCAATCCCACTAAGTTTGTTCGATAGCTGCAAAGCTTATTTTGTTGTATTTGTGGTATTATTATTATTATATGTCTTCCGTTGTATATAACCGTAAGTTTTCGTGCTGTTATATATTCATAAGTATTCGTGTATTGCATCTTCATAAAGTCTTGTTTCTTTCTGTCACAGTATACATTCGTCTGCTTTCTCCCAGTTTGGGCTCTTGCTACGTCCATTTGGACTTAACCCATTTCATGCTGCGCAACTCCACTAAATTCCTTCGATTGCTGCAGAGATCTTTTTGTTATATTGGTGGTATTTGCATAATAATAATTATTATTTGTCCGTTACATATAGCCGGAAGTCTTCGTACTGATATAAAGGCATAATTTGTCGTGCTTTATATTATATCTTGTTTGTTTCTTATTTCGTTATTGTCCACAAGGGGAAAAACACAGAGAGGACAAACAAAGGGATTAAGTCAATTGCATTGACCCCAGTGCGTAACTGGTACTTAATTTATCGACCCCGAAAGGATAAAAGGCAAAGTCGACCTCGGCGGAATTTGAACTCAGAACGTAATGGCAGGCGAAATACCTGTAAGCATTTCACCCGGCGTGCTAACGATTCTGCCAGCTCGTCGCCTTGTTTGTTTCTGTCTCAGTATGCAGTCGCTAGCTTTTTCCCAGTAGCTTAATAACAGCACTGGCGCCTCCAAGATTGAGTCGTCGTCTCAATGATAATGGCACAAAACCAGGATGATATTTTGGCTCATTGACCTACGAGGAAAATTCAGCTGCGAATTATCCGTATATTTTTTCCTTGTTGTGTTCTGTCTATTCAACCCTTGACATATATGTATATGTGGGCTCTCCTTACAGTTTTCATGTCAAACAATTCGCTCACAAATCCTTAATGGGCTCAGAGTTGTCCAAAGTGACTCACTTGCCCAAGGTGCCGCACAGTGGGATTGAACACGAATCCCCTTAGCTATAAAGTGATATTCTTAGCCAGAATAGTATGTCAGCGATTATATTAACATAACTCTAAGGATGCATAATTTTCGTTTAGAATCCGGACATTACAGATAATTCCAACCAAACTATTTTAATCAACCTACGGGATGTATTATAGATAGAATTACCTCTACACATCTCAGTAACAAAATCTTTATTGCAGTGTGTAATTTATCAAGTGAATAGATATTCGTTCAGAAACTCGTTTCGCAGGTAACTTATTACCTGCCTATTATTCACCGTATTATAGTTTCGTTAGAATGCTATATTTTCCATATAAATTTTCTGCCCTTTTGTATTTGCGTTTGAATTACCTGGATATAAAACATATTGTCGTGGAGCATATGCTATGACATTTTGTTAATAATATCTTCGAATTACAATGCTTCTGTTCATAAAGCAGATATTCATTCTTTTATAATAGAATATTATGTAATTTCAATGTACTCTGCTTACATTGTATAGCAGCGAAGAGGGATTTTCTGAATGTTTAAGTATTGCGTTGATACAATGTTATATAATGACGTCGAACAATTTGAGCTGAGAATGTATAGTACTGTTCCAAATGATTGTCTTTCGATGGTTTTTGTTACAACAATATCTCTGCGGTGTCGATTCCTCAGACTAGCCGTTAAATAAGATCCTGTATAATGAAGTGGCTAAAACATTCAAAGTTTTTTCAACAAAATATTGCACTCTTGCTTACAAAATGGAATTTCTTTTACCTTTCAAAACGATTTAAGAATTAGACATTTGCCCAAAATATTTTGTTACTTTGTCAAGCTGTTGTAACTCCTTTTCCGCAATTACCGTGTAGGAAGTTATACATCTTGACGTGTAAAAATTATAGTAATAATAGCGAGACTGTATTATATTTTATATGATAATATTCAGACAAAGGAAGAGACAGACAACAGAGGCAAACAAGGCCTGTTTATAATGGTATATGACTCAGGTACATTTGCGTTGTGAAATATTATATAAGGAAAGCTAAAATTTCAAACGAACTGGATATATCATATATACATGGATGTTGAAATTTCAATTAATTATACAGTTATGGAAAATATACTCACCTTTTGGTTAATTATAAAATTGATTTATGATAAGCATATAATTGACTGGTCTATTTGACAGGAAATGTTAACGAGAAGTTGGATGAGACAACGCACTGTGTGTGTTGGATATGATTTTTAGCCGAGTCGTTCACGAACATTAACGGATTAGTGTGTGTGTGCTTGAGAGGCATATAGGTATACCAAGAGAAGCACAGGCATACCGAGAGGCACATATATTAATAACATTAATTGTTGAAGCTAATGGAGAAGATAGCAGATGAAGTAGATTGCCAACATCCTGTACTCTTTTCCGCCACGCAGCAGATATTTTGCCTTCAATCATCTCCAACAAGAAAGAAAGAAAGAAAGAAAGGAAGGAAGGAAGGAAGGAAGATGCGTTTATAATATACAGAATCACAGAAAAAAAATTTTTTTGTAAATGTTAAATGAATTTCTAAAACACTTTGCATATTTAATTAAGAGTTTCATCTGGAAAAATGTGTAAGATTTGCAGAAACTACATTGTTAAGCAGAAGCAAAAAGACAGTATTGAAAATTTCAAATCAGAGTTAGTTCGCCGTAGACAAAGGCAGTTTTAGATGAATACATCTAAGGAACATTTACCTTAACAGTTCATTGCCAGATGTGTCATGTTTGAATTTATTGCGCTTCCCAAGAGAGAAGTGAAATATCTAGTTTTTATAGTAAAGGTTCTTATACAACAATAAGTGCCCAAACTCTGTTGCATTCGTGAAATGAGATGAATATAAAACGCTTAGAGTTATAAAACTTTCAGACAGAATAAAACTTCAGAAAAGTAATGTATCTCATCACTGGCCTAGAAAGCAGGAAAGCAGGAAGCTACAGATAAACGTCAAAAATAACGAAGATAATAACCAACCGTCAACGACTAGCTTTTGAAGATCGAATCCTACAAACGGCGACCGCACCTGTTCACCGTCAGGAAAACGCTGCTGCCTACGCCTGGGCATCACTAGCTACGGCAAGCCCAGTCCTTCACTCAGCAGATATTGACAGCAAATGGACTGCCTAACTAATGGAACACGAACTCCTCGATGAAAAGAGGAGGATTGAACGCTCTATTTTGCTATCGTGTATATTATTGTGCCTTATTCTGCTCAATACCACAGATTTGCTTGTCAGTTGTTTGACCTTAACAAGTTGAGCATGTTTATAATTGGCTTACGATTTGTGCATCTCTGATCACGAGCAGAGGTAGTGGGGTAGCATCATTGCTATGCATTGAGATGAATTCTTTACGGGTTTGAATAATTCACCTCTGGAAAGATGGGTGTTTTGTTCAACATCCTTAAAGAAACCTAATACAGGGACCTTTTGATCAGGATGGCCTACTCGACCTGAGGAAAATTCTAATTGGGCCCCACCTACAAGGTCATGCGCTGTTTATTGGGCTTCGTATAATTATACCTCAGTGTCACTTTGATGGCATGGGCTGCTCTCTCACACAATAATAATAAAAAACTGGTTCTGAATTTTCTAATCTGTAATTGGTATATGAAATAATAATATGAATAGCTCTAATGCAGTTCCAGCAGTAGCTCTCTTGGATTCTGATCTTAACTGATTGCAAGTGTTAAAATGTACATGTTTTCTCATGCATTTTCCCAAATTATTTGGCAAAAAGGAAACTGAGTATGCTTATTTCTTATTATTTGAACTGCTAGGGTTATTTTCGCAGTTTATCTAGTACAACACTTAAACAATTAAATGGCATTTTTCTAAACAATATATTGACTTATTTCGGTTAGTGACTTACTCAAGAATATACCAACACTAGCGCCGCTGAGGGTAATATTCTCTGGGAACGCACAAAAGCGCTTTTCAGAGTTATTTCTTTTGAATTGTTATTATCTCATAACTGATGAACCTCACGAATCTAGTATACATATGTTATTAGGAATTCCACCTATGTTCTATACGTTCTGGGAACGCATAAAAGTCCTTTTGAGGGCCACTTTATTTGAATTTTTACTATCGGGTAACTAATTTCATATTATTACATAACTGACTTCACAATTTAGGTATTCACAAGCTATTTGGAATTCCTAACAACCATATCCTGTGTAAGGCAGTTCGTTTTTTTATGTAAATGCACAAAAAACGTTTTCAAGGCTACATACTTTGTATTGCTATTGGACTAGCGAAACAATTATGAGAACGGATCCAGAGTATAAAACCCGCTTTCCCGGGAAATGCCGTGTACCTCAATATCTATCTGTTTATCTATCTATCTATCTATCTATCTATCTATCTATCTATCTATCTATCTATCTATCTATCTATCTATACATATATATATATATATATATATATATATATATTATATATATATATATATACATACAGTATATATTATATACTCGGCTGGCTTCACACGGTCTTCCACTATCAAATTCATTTACAAAGCATTCGAAGGTCCGAGGTTGTAGCAGAAAGTTCTTCCTAGGTGTGCTATGTTGCAGAATCGAATTTGAAATCACGTAATCGCAAAGCCACCTTATTTACTACATTGCAATGGCTATGCTGATGAGTTTAACAAAACTGGCGGAAGCTCTTTGCAACATTCAAAAAATCAGTCCAATATTGATAGCCCCAAATGGGGCCATATCAGATACCAAGCCTATAAAAACAGGTACTACACTTTGATCTCGCACATCCAGCACGGTATGCATGTGTTGTATTTCAATTAGAACGCCTGGATTTGAGACACATCCGTAACAGAAAATAAGAAATGTGTTGAAGACGACGTAGAAATCAACCGAAATTTAAATAAACTGATTGCGAAGAGAATGTAAGACTCAAACATCCATTGATACCACTTTACCAACATCTGGTTGTTGAAAATATATATATGGCAGAGTGCTATTTAATCGTTGAGAAAAATGCTAATGTAAGAAATTTCATTTCCTTTCTGATAAAATTTGAGATATAGTATCACATAATAATATTGTATACCATTATCTAATGTGTGACAATAAAATGTGATTCGAATGAGATGAAAATAAGGAGAGCAAGTGAATGTTGCATAATATAGAAGAGAAAGAAGATGAGGCAAAAAAAAATTAACACTGCAATACTGCCACTCTCTTGTCACAGGAAGCAAGTTCTCAGGTTTCACGAAAATACATTTCTATCGTCTGTTTTTGTACTCAGGTTAGTGGAAATAGAGAAAAGTTCTGGCGAATTCTTACAGCCGTCTTGAGACACGGTTTAAAAATTAAATGTTCAGTAGATTGTATCGATCTCTTATTGACATGTTAGGGTATACTTGAGTCAAATTTAGCCGTTCCCGTAGGAAGAGGCACGACAAAGAGTCAACTTTTGATTTGATAAATTGTAAGTTCGAGCAGTGTTGTGCTGTGGACAAGAAGCATCTTAGGTTTTGGACAGAATATCGGGACTATCTTCAATGAAGTGCTTAGCGCAAAACAGCGGTGCACTATTTCTTTCGGTAGCACAAAATCAATTTCATTGCCTGAAATATTTTTATTCATTTTGCTGACGCAGAATTATAATGTTTTGGTTGGTTCATTAATTATTGATTTCTATTAAAGTGGAAAGAAACATCTAACCAGAGGGCAATATTATTTTGTTATTTATGAACTTCTTAAATAAAACAAATTTGAGCTTAATATAATGAAATATATCATAAGATATCTATATTCTATTAAATTCAATTTCGTTTGAAACTTGAATTTCAGAAGTTTTCAGAATTTTTTCCCGTTAACATAGGCGCAGGAGTGTCTCTGTGGTAAGTAGCTTGCTTACGAACCACATGGTTCCGGGTTCACTCCCACTGCATGATATCTTGGGCAAGTGGCTTCTACTATAGCCTCGGGCCGACCAAGTCCTTGTGAGTGGATCTGGTAGACGGAAACTGAGAGAAGTCCGTCGTATATATATATATATATATATGTGTGTGTGTGTGTGTGTGTGTATCTGTTGGTGTTTGTGTTTGTGTGCGTATGCTTGTCTCCCCAGCATCGCTTGATAATAGATGCTGGTGTGTTTACGTCCCCGTAAGAGATCGATAGAATAATTACTATGCTTACAAAGAATAAGTCATGGGTAGATTTGCTCGACTAAAAGCGCTGCTCCAGCATGGCTGCAGTCAAATGACAGAAACAAGTAATAGAATAAAAGAACAACATGACGATTGGCCAATTTATTATCAAAAGGAATGTTTTCTCTATTGTTCATTCATAACTCTATGGCGTATGGTATACTTAGGTAAATTCCTCAGCAGCGGAATTAAGAAAATCTTGAAAAAAAAACAGCAATAAAGATTCAAACCTTTCCTCTGCACTTTAACTATTACTGATATTTAAATATTTAATGTCGATCCAACAGCAAATCTCTAAGTCATAGATTCAATTGTAGAAAATAGTAGGTTGGTCACTCGTAATTAATATCGCAACGTCTTGCATATGAACTTGACAAACCACTACAAATGCAGGATGAAATTGCAGGGTCACGACTATTACCAGTTTGATCGTACGTCTGCTCAACCACAGTTGCCGTGGGTGAAAGCAAGGAAAAGATGTTACAACAAATCTATAACACAACACAAGTGATTCATCAATATTTCATCAATGCCTATGGGATAAATACTTTGCAGCATTTCTGTCAACTATTTATAAGAAGGAAACATATAACGCAGATGTTGGCGTTGCTTTCAAGTTTATGGTTGACGGATTAAGATATGCATTAGGTACGATACTACTGTATTTTTGATGTAGCGTATATTCAACGGAAATGCATGGGAATATGAAAAATTTGAAACAAGTTGCTATATATATTGGCATCTATCTATCTATCTATCTATCTATCTATCTATCTATCTATCTATATATATATATATAATATATATATATATATATATAATATATATATATAATATATATATATATATATATAAATCCATATATATATATACATAAATATATAAATATACATATATACGCTTGCATATACATACATATATATATATATATATATATATATATATATGAAGGCGCATGGCTCAGTGGTTAGAGCGTCGAGCTTACGATCGTGAGGTTGTGAGCTCGAATCCCGGACCGGGCTGCGTGTTGTGTTCTTGAGCAAGGCACTTTATTTCACGTTGCTCCAGTTCACTCAGCTTTAGAAATGAGTTGCGACGTCAATGGTGCCAAGCTGTATTGACCTTTGTCTTTCCCTTGGATAACACTGGTGGCGTGGAGAGGGGAGGCTGGTATGCATGGGCGACTGCTGGTCTTCCATAAAACAACCTTGCCCGGACTTGTGTCTAGGAGGGTAACTTTCTAGATGCAATCCCATGGTCATTCATGACCGAAGGGGGTCTAAAAGAAAAGAAAAAAAAAAGAATATATATATATATATATATAAAGGGTAATGAATGACGTTCGTGGAAAACTATCAGTCGCCCATGCATACCCACAACCCCCTCTCCACACCGCCAATTTTGTCCAACAGAAAGAGAAAGGCAGATACAGCTTGGCACAAATGACGTTGCAACTCATTTCTAAAGCTGAGTGAATTGAAACAACGTGAAATTAAGTGTTTTGCTCAAGCCTGGTCCTAGAATTAAATTGACTGCCTAATAATTGTGAGCCTAAAGTTTAAGCACTGAGCCATGCGTCTTCACACACACACAAATACACACACAAACACACACACACGGATATATATATAATATAGTATATTATATCAGTGTGATTAAATCAGAGAATAAATACGAAAATGTAGACGATATATTCTTGCTAAATATTTTAATTAATCATACATGTCAGATATAATCCACTGCCGAATGTGTTATTCCGGATCAAAACATGATAAATCATATAAGACGTAAGGACAGAACATTTGAGTACATGCAACAACATAGTTCTTGAATTAATGTTGTTCTTGCAACGTTTACAAGGGTTTGAAGTGAAGGTTAACTTGGGAAAATGAAATTACTTAATATTACTTTAGTGAGAGAATGGCATTACTAGTAACTTCCATCTGTCTATCAATCAATCAATCATCAATCAATCAATATATCAATTAATAAATCAATCGATTTATCTTCCCGTGTATGTATGTATGTATCTATCTACCTACATGCATACCTACCAAACTACCTACATAACTACATATCTAGCTATCTACCTATCTATATATTCGTCAGTAGAAAGGAAAGTTTTGTCTAACGAATATTTAAAAATAAAGATGGGTGAATGTAGCAAGGATAACACGTATGAATGACGAAGCCACCTTGAGCATCATCCTATCAACCCGGAAAATTTTACTTACTTGCAAATAAATGTGTTAACATGTGACATTATTAACCGAGGTTACCGTGGTCTTTTTCGTGGGCTTTTCTTTCCACGGATAAACCTTATCTGTTTCCCCCTTCACCCTTTACCATTTACATCATGACATTTCTGTGATACACGATTGCTATCGATCGTTTTCTTTCATATTTTACGATCCTTTTTGATCGAAAACCTAGCCTCCTGTTATTTTTTTCTTTGTAATTTGTCCCCTCTGTGTTCAGCCCCCTGTGGCTAATAAAGAAACATATATATCTATATATTTATCTATCTATGAATCTATCTATCTAGCTGTATTTTTATCTACCTATGTATAAATCGGTATGTCTGTCTATCTATCTATCTATCTATCTATCTATCTATCTATCTATCTATCTATCTATCTATCTATCTATCTATCTTTCTCTCTATATATATGTATATAGATATATATACACCGCTGTAAACCTTCTATAATTGTTTAATACCCACGCCTAAGCCGATCGCCGCCAGAAACGTTTGCATGTGCCAGTGCACGTATACTTGTGGTTTCGATTCCCAGATCAGCTCTGCGTTACGTTCTTGAACGAAACACTTGCTTTTTATATTGCTCTAGTTCACTCAGTCGTTAATGATTAACGCTACCTCATTCTGTCTTTCCGTTCACTGGCGGTTATTGGTCTGCTTTCCTAGCCAAAGGAATGGCATCATTCGAAAGTTACTGCAACGGGAGGAAGCACTTTTTAACAAGCAATGTATAACAATGTGCTACGATTTAGTCGGTGTAGTCACACCCACACACACACACATACTCACACACACACTCATACACACATACATACACATACACACCACACACCACACAAATATATGATAAAAGAGAAATGCAAAACTTTCACAAATAGATAATAATTTAATTTCTTTCAATGGCTGTTTTATTAGAAATAAGCATCATTTATTTTATAATTGTTTAATAAGGATGCATAATTAATTCATATAGATTAATTAAAAGTAATATTTATTCAAGATCATCAGGATCACTTCTGCTAATGACTGCCGTAAGTTGTTTGCTGGTTTAAATTCAAGACTTTTATTTAAATTTGTCTTAATTATATAAAGATAATTACATATTTATAGAATCAATGATGTTTAATGATAGTGAAACAGATGTTGAGAGTAATCAAATTATTATATTTGTTTGAAAATTGAGCTATTTTTTTTTTTTTTGTTTATTCTAAACATATGCTCCTGAGGATCATTGTATCTGATTATATATTCTTTTCTAATCTAAGCATAAGGCGCGAAATTTTTGCGGAGTGAGCCAGTCGATTAGATCGACCCCTGTACGCAACTGGTACTTAATTTACTGAACTCCGAAAGAAAGAAAGGCAAACTCGAACTTAGCGGAACTTGAACTGAGAACGTAAAGATAGACGAAATAACGCTAAGCATTTCTCCCGGCGTGCTAACGTCTCTGCCTGCTCGCCGCTTTACTATATTCTTCTCTGCTCTATGCAAAAGGCCCGAATTTTTTAGGGAGGGGGCCAGTCGATAAGATCAACAGCGGTAGGCAACTGGTACTTAATTTATCGACCCCGAAAAGATGAAAGGCGAAGTCGACCTCGGCGGAATTTGAACTCAGAACGTAGCGGGAGACGAAACTCCTATTTCTTTACTACCCACAAGGGGCTGAACACAGAAGGGACAAACAAGGACAGAAAAACGGATTAAATCAATTATGTCGACTCCAGTGCATAACTGGTACTTAATTTATCAACCCCGAAAGGCTGAAAGGCAAAGTTGACCTCGGCGAAATTTGAACTCAGGACGTAACGGCAGACGAAATAGCGCTCAGCATGTCGCCTGGCGTGCTAAGGTTTCTTATTTCTTTACTGCCCACAAGGGGCTACA
>NC_043002.1:61616019-61673519 GCF_006345805.1 Octopus sinensis | reverse complement strand
CTTCTGTCTACTGAAACATTGTTTAAGTGTACAAACCCTAACTTTATTTCACCACAACTAGTTTGGCCAAGAAGTGCGTGCGCGCACGTGTGTGTCTCTGTGTGTGTCTCTGTGTGTGTATTGTGGTAAGATTACCATCATGTTTGGTTGACTGAGATTGTGACGCCGTCACGAGTTTCTAGTTTTCTACCCACAATGCCATGAAGCTGAAGACGTCATGCGCATACTCAAACACACACATACACAAACACACTCACATCTGTCTCTCTATTTATCTATCTATCTATATATATATATACATTTTTTGATATATATATATATATATTTAAAGTTTCAGCTCAGAGCTGCGGCCATGCTGATGGACCGCCGTTTTCCGCTACACTGTTATTACTAGGGGCCTCCTCTAATATGTGGCCCTTGATGAAGAATGGAGTTTGATAGAGTTACACCCATTTGCACCTCTTGCCGTGAGGTAGGCTCATCTGGGACTCTCGACAGGAAGAGGTCCAGCTTTGATTAAAAGACCCCTGCATCTACTTTGTGCAAGTTCCTCAGACTCTTTGCGAGAATATTAAAAAGCTGTGGGCCCTTGAAACCCAGGCTGTTGCAGTAACTGGTCCTGAAGCGTGATGGCATTGCTGGGATCTTTGGCACCATGCAGTGTCGTCCCGTTCTGGCATAGGTGTAGCTTTCAATGCCAAAATTGGGCACAGTTCCTTCCAGGATCTTCCAGATATATATTACTGCATACCTCTCCCATATATATATATGATAGAAAAATTACACAAAATGTATAAGTAGTGAATGAGTAAAGAACCGGCACAGTTTATGCGTCTATGTGCCTGAGTGTAAGAGAGAAAAAGACAACAAAATCCAAAGCAGGACAAGTATCTCAAGTAATTTAGGATATTTAATTAGGGTAAAGTGAATTCGAAGTCTTACAGCTGTTTCAGAGATATTCCAAGAGTTAGGCTTGCATGATCGTACACTAGGTTTTCCATCATGAGCGACAAGTTGAGTATGTGGGTGAGATAGGTGTGGGAAAGAATGAATAAGTGCAAAAGTAAAATAAATAACAAAAAATGTTTTAAATGAAAATAATGTGTCAGTATTATTCATCGTAAGGGTCAGTTAAGGGTGAGAGGTCAGACGTAATGATTTTTGGTGAAGTGGAGGAGGAAGGCATTTATGTCTTTTAATTAAATACATCACCAGTAAACTAAACTCATCATATTCTCCATATATATTCATATATATATATAAATATATATATACAGACATGAATACGTATTCTGGCACACATATATATTCACACACACACACACACACACATATATATATATATTTATAATAAATTAATAAATAAAATATATGCATATATACATATATATGTACGTACCTACCTCTACATGTATATATACACGCATATATGGGTACAGGACACCAACAAAACGTCGAACACAATGAGAAACGAAAACATAAACACAAAACCAAGGAACTCGACATTTTTCTTAAACAACGAAAAAATAGAGTACAGGACAAATAACACAAGGAAAATTCCCCTTCTTCAGTCGCCATGGTTTCACCTACTCTGCGTTTCGAAGGTGAAGGCGATACGCATCTTCGCTAGAAACTTTCCTTCCTGCGAAAAGCAAATTAAATAAAATTTGAGATCTTTTTGCGGAGGGGTAAAAATGGTAACAAAAACAGGACAGTAACTACAGTACAAAATATAAACAGTAAAAGACAGGACAAGGAGAATAACAAGACAAGAAGGGATGTTAAACCGAACGAGATAAAGTATTACGAACGCTATTTTTGAGAACGGTGAAGGAGCAACAGAAAATGCTGTCCACACTTCAAGGAAGTCAGGCCAGACAAACAATGGCAGATCTCTCGTCGCGGGTCAACGACGGGAGGGAGGAGGAGGAGCAAGAAAAAGCGAAAGAGAAAAAGGGAATGGTTGTGAGGAAACCAGAAGAATGAAGAATGAGAGAGAGGGAGAGACAGTAAGGTAGAAGAAAAGGAAACCAGAAAGAATGAAGGCTGAGAAAGGGAGGGGACAGAAAGATCAAGAGTGCGCATCATTATTAATATCAAGAACAATCTTACCTAGAAATGGATGCGTGCGTTCCGTTATATAATAAATTAATAGATAAAACACATGCATATATACATACATATATGGACGTACCTACCTCTACATGTATATATACACGCATATATGGGTACATGGCACCAAAAAAACGTCGAACACAATGAGAAACGAAAACATAAACACAAAACCAAGGAACTCGACATTTTTCTTAAACAACGAAAAAATAGAGTACAGGACAAATAATACAAGGAAAATTCCCCTTCTTCAGTCGCCATGGTTTCACCTACTCTGCGTTTCGAAGGTGAAGGCGATACGCATCTTCGCTAGAAACTTTCCTTCCTGCGAAAAGCAAATTAAATAAAATTTGAGAACTTTTTGCGGAGGGGTAAAAATGGTAACAAAAACAGAACAGTAACGACAGTACAAAATATAAACAGTAAAAGACAGGACAAGGAGAATAACAAGACAAGAAGGGATGTTAAGCCGAACGAGAAAAAGTATTACCAACGCTATTTTTGAGAACGGTGAAGGAGCAACAGAAAATGCCGTCCACACTTCAAGGAAGTCAGGCCAGAAAGACAATAGCAGAGCTCACGTCGCGGGTCAACGACAGACACGCATATGCATTCACGCACACATATAACCACACACACAAACACACACACACTCTCTCTCTCGCTCTCCCTCACACACACACACACATATATATAATATATATAAAGAAATTCTACACGGTATTCATCTACCAAACAGAACTGAACGGCTTGGAGGCATAGTAGAAGATATTTGACCAAAGTTTCATGCTGTGAGACCAAACGGGAAACAATATGGTTAGCAAACTATCTTTTTACTACGCACACTTATCTTCAGGCAATAATTAAATATTGAAAGATGGACACAAAAGTTTAATTTTCTAAGTTAATAATTGTGATATTTTTAGAGAAGATAGCGTTATAGTTTCTTTAATGTGCCTGTATATATGTCATCTGACATTACCTTTTCCAAAGTAGTTTTATCAATTCACTTTTATCAATTACAGACAGACACATATAGACACTTTGTTATTCAACATCAACCTACGTTATTACGTTGTAATTCTCCAATATTTCCTCGCGCACATACACAACATTAAACTTAGATACATATACCAATTCTACATATTTTGTTTTTCATATCAAATTTTAATATACAAGAAGACGGGGCTTATAAAATCAAGCCGAACGAATGTTCAGTTAAAATTATTATTAGTTTCATAGTTTACGTTGAAGTTCAAATTCTGCCGTATTCGATTTTGTTTTTCATTGTTTCACGGTGTAGTACAGAGGTTTTGAAAGTGAGCGCTACCGTCCCCCGATGGGCGTTGAGACGGTCCAGGTGGACGCTGGTGAGGCCCTGGGGAGGCGGTAGAGAAAAGGGATGTTTTGAGGAAGGAAGGCGATGGATAGGGCAACGCTATGAATTTATTATTATTATTATTATTATTATTATTATTATTATTATTATTATTATTATTATTATTATTATATTATTGTATACAAGTTATATAATATTATGTTAAATATCAAATGATAGTATATATAAATTAGTAAAATATAAAATATTTATTCATACTTAAAAATAAGGGGTGAGGCGCTGAAATTGTTATGTGGCTATGAGGGTTGGTGGCCTAAAAAAGTTTGAGAACTTCTGGGCTAGCACATTTGAAAACTATGATCGATATAATTGACTATCCCTCTCACTCAAATTGTCAGCAGTTGCGCCTATAGTAGAAAGAGAGGCCCAGAAATAGGGGTTATAACATTTGCGAGACATATAGTCCCTTAAATAGAGACTAGCTTACTCCTGATTCTCTAATTAATGGACATCGCTACGGTTCTTTATGTTCAAATATAAAACTTTGCCTAGGTCAAGTTTATCATTCATCTTTTCGTAGTCGATAAATAAATATCATTTGGACATTGGTATCGATGTAATTGTCTTATTGTTTCTCTCTCCTAAAACCTCTGACCTTCTCTCAAACTTAGAAATCATATTTTATGAACAACAGAATAATTTGATCTCAAAAGTTGAACGATCGCACATATTATCCACCGATTTACCGATTTTGCAACTGATCAAAAAAATATGACAAAACGAAACTACAAAATTATAAGTATGGCATCGTTTACGCGTTCAATAAAATACTTAAGGTTTACACATAAACTTCAGAAAATGTGTAAGGATGGCAAAATTTATATAAATAACAGATAGATCAGACAAAAAGATTATACAAAATATATATAACGTATATATAATGACATGATAAAAAATTTGATATACTTAAACGCACAAGATAGTAACTTGAGTATGAAGAGCACGCCAAAAACATAGACACACAAAATAAAAGTTATCCCAGCGTTTAGGACACAACATGTATACAAGACGGAAATTTGAGAAGTTGTCGTGCTGATGTAATAAAGTAGAATTCGTGAGTTTGAATAAGTTCAAATGCTGTTGCGAGGAAGACACGACAAATTTGACGATTAGTTACTTTCCTTTTGAAAGAGAGAAAGAAAATTACACTCACACACACACACACATACACACACATACACACACACACATGCACACACAAACACACCTGCATACATTCTCACATATATATATATATATATATATATATATGCGTATGTATCTTTATATATATATATATATATGTGTGTGTGTATATATATATATATATAATATCTTTATATATATACATACATACATATACGTATAGATACACACGAACACACCCATATATATAAATATATATATATATATATATATATATATATATATATATATATATATATATATATGAGCATATGTACGCATGTATACATACTGAGAATATCTATATGTATTATGTGTGTGTGTATATGTATATATATATATGCATGTATATATATATATATATATATATATATATATACCTATTCACACACATATATATAAACGTATATATATGGATATATGCATATATAAATATGTATATATATATATATATATATATATATATATATATTATATATATATATAAACATATAGAATAGGTATATATACATATGCATATAACTTACACACACATATATATATATACATATTATATATATATATTTATATACATAGTTATATACATATACATATATATATAATATAATATATAATATATATATATATATATAATATATATATATAAATGTACACGTGTATATTTTCTCTTTCTCCCTCCCTCTCTATCTCTCAGAGAAAAGTACACGAAATTCAACGTATCGTTTTTGTCGACGAAGACCACCAACAGTTTCCGCGGTTCCGGTGTTCTAATAAAGAATTTATATACCTGGTTTACACTTAAGTTAGCAGGTTCGCAACATTGCATATCAATCAGCTTACTGAATTTAGTCACGAAACTTCCTACGATATATCCGCTTCTCTCATGTATCAGCTTTACTGCCGCCATGTCAAGCAAAGTAAGTTCATCAATCTCCCTTTCATTCTTTCTTTGTTTCTCCCCCCTCTCTCTCTCTCTCTCTCTCCATATATATATATATAGCTATCTATCTATCTATCTATATATCTATCTATCTATCTATCTATCTATCTATCTATCTATCTATCTATCTATATGTGTGTCTATTATATATATATATATAATATATATATATATATAATATATAGATATATATATATATATATATATACAGACCACACACACAGATAAATAGATAGATAGATAGATAGATAGAAAGAGAGAGAGAGAGAGATAGCTATATACGTATATATATATATTATGTGTGTTGTGGTGGTGAATGTGTACATATATATTGTACGTGTGTCTATACATATGCATATACACATATGTACATATGCATATTAACATATATATACATACATATATATATATTATATATATATATATATATATATATATTATTTCTTTGTAAATATAAATTAATATAATTACGGATACATACTAACTGACACACTCGTACAGTCACCTACATATGTATTTTTTAATGTATATGCTTTCATAAATGTAAACATACTCAAGCACGCACGTATACGCACCTACACTTACATAAACACACGTACACATATATATGCACACTATGGAAATTTTGTATGTATATATGTACGATGTTTCACTCTGTCGGTTACGACGACGACGAGGATTCCATTTGATGCGATCCAGTTGACAACCTGCCCGTGAAATTAACGTGCATTGGCTGAGCACTCCACGGAAACGGGTACCTTTAACGTAGTTGTTGGGGAGATTCAGCGTGACACAGAATGTGGCAAAGCCGGCCCTTTGAAATACAGGTACAGCAGAAACAAGAAGAAAGAATGAAACAAAACTGGGGCGAGAGAGTACAGCAGGGTTTCGCCACTACCCTCTGCCGTAGCTTCGTGGAGCTTTAGGTGTTTTCGCTCAATAATCACTTACAACGCCCGGTGTTGGAATCGAAACCGAGATTCTATGAGCGCGTGTCTGCGGCACTTACCACCAGTCCATTGCATATATACATGTAACTGGGCCATTGTATATATACATGTAACTGTACAATATATGATACACACACAGACATACATACACATCACAAACATAGATATAGTTGTTGAATAACATTAAAAATGATATTGCTTCTCATATCTTGTTTCGAGTTGTAAATCTGTAAATTTCTCAAATGCTTCATTTAAAACAGTAAATTTTGTGTTGCTACCGCCCAGTAGTATCCATGAGAAATATACTTGAACAAAAAGAACAAGAAAGTGAAACTTGAAATATAAAACCAGGTATAATTTAGCATCTATCTCACTCACTGTCTCTGGTCATATTTGATTTTAGACACAATTTCTGAACGTGTTTATATTCAACTTTTGCGTTTTATTTACAGTTCGTCTATCAAGTTTTATGTTCTTTGTCAGCAGGGTGAGATATTTGTGTACGTATGTTAGTATGGTGGTTTGTATAGTATAGTGGAGGCGCAATGGCCCAGTGGTTAGGGCAGCGGACTCGCGGTCATAGGATCACGGTTTCGATTCCCAGACCGGGCATTGTCAGTGTTTATTGAGCGAAAACACCTAAAGCTCCACGAGGCTCCGGCAGGGGATGGTGGTGATCCGTGCTGTACTCTTTCACCACAACTTTCTGTCACTCTTACTTCCTGTTTCTGTAGTACCTGTATTTCAAAGGGCCGGCCTTGTCACTCTCTATGTCACGCTGAATATCCCTGAGAACTACGTTAAGGGTACACGTGTCTGTGGAGTGCTCAGCCACTTACACGTTAATTTCACGAGCAGGCTGTTCCGTTGATTCGGATCAACCGGAACCCTCGTCGTCGTAACCGATGGATTGCTTCCAAAGTCCAAAGGAGGTTTGTTATATGTATTGGTTTCGTAAATTATCATCCGTTTCGGATTTGGTATTGTGCAATACTATGCACGTGCTGTTTGCTAATGTTTTCTATTTAGTTTTCGAGGTTTCTTTTCTGTCGCGCAACGTAATCGATGGAAATTATAACTCCTTATGCTTCCATGGTTACCTGTTGAGAAAGCAGGATTAGCTGATCAATTCCTCTATTTTCTTACGGAATTTCTGCATATAGAGGGTGTTATACATTTGTGTATTGGAGTGTGTGTGTGTGATTATATGTGTGAGTGTGTGTGAGTTAACGTGAGTGTGTTTGTATTTGTGTGCGTGTGTGCGTGCGTGTGTGTGTATTTGTGTTTATGTGTGTATGTTTGTGTGTGCGTGTGTGTGTGTGTGTGTGCGTTTTGATAGTTCGCCTAGGCAATGTGAGACCAATAACTGGATGTAAACGTATGTTTCTGAACGAAGAGTAGGGCGGTAATAAGAGATATAGGAGACAAAAAAACAAATGATTATCTTATTAACTTCATTAGCCTCCATCTGCTTCTGTTTTTCCGATGTCATTGTTGTTGCTGTTGTGTTGTTGTTGTTCTTCTTCTTCTTCTTCTTCTTCTTCTTCTTCTCTTCTTCTTCTTATTATTATTATTATTATTATATTATTATTATTATTATTATTATTATTATTATTATTATTATTATTATTATTATTATATATTATTATTATTATTATTATTATTATTATTATTATTATTATAATTATTATTATTGTAACACTTTAGGCGTGTTGCTAATACGTGCAGGGATGCTAGTTGGTTGTCTTTTTCTTTTTCAGTTGTGAACTGTATTGATGGCTTTATTGAGCATTAGCTAACAGCACTTGGACATCTTACGGGTGGGCCCAGAGTAAGAAAGTGTCATCAAGATATCGCAGCCATAGAGTTGGTTTTAGTGGTGTTGACCCTAAGGCGAAATTGTCAAAGTATTCCATGCATGTATTGGCTATTATTGGTGATAATGGTGAACCCATAGCTAAACACTCTTGATGTCGATATATATATATATATATATATATATATAATATATATATATATATATATCAGTGTCCATACTGAAGTAGGTAGTTTCTACACAGAAGATCAAAGTTTTCATCAAGTTTCTTATTGGTATACTAGTGCGTTCTTTTAGATGTGCGTCTGTCACTAGTTTTTCTTGAATCACCGATTGTGCTTCACCAGTTGGGACTTTGATGAACAGACTTATCACATCTAGATTCAATATCACGTTCGATTCAATAGGGGGGGGGGTATCCTTGTTCAATTCTGTGAAGTGGTTAGAATTCTTCACGTACGATGTTGACTTTCCTGCTAATGAACTGATTATATTCACAAGGAAGCGGCTGAGTGGATGACATGCTGAACCTCTACAGCTCACTATAGGTCTTAATGGAATGCCATCCTTGTACGGTCTTCCTAAGATTCACCACTGGAAAATACGAAAACTAAAAGAAGCAGCACATATGTCAGGACACAGCAACCTCATAAGCAGACCGAGTCCAGATATAAACAGCTTATGGGAACCGGTATTAAAGAAATATAGGAGAATATTAGATTTACAAGCCCTAAAATTCACCAACATAATTGCCCACGGGCATATGGCGTAGTGGTTGAAAGCCCGGGCTACTAACCCCAAGATTCCAAGTTCGATACCAAGCAGTGACCTGAATAACATTAATAATAACAATGAGAACCCAAGTTCGAAATTTCCTAAAGACACTTGATGAAGGCTGGAGGGTATATCAGCCGAAACTGTGTTAACAACAAACAAGATGAGGACAAATATCCGTCAAATGTAAATAATGTAAATAATGTACATAATTCTTCATCACTTATATATAGAACTGTATTAACTTATGTACATACTTTCATCTATACGTATGTATATATGCATATTTTCGCACAGGACGTCATGAAACGTGTACAACATAAAATACGAAGTACGAGTACATGGTATATGAATTTTTTTTTTTCGAACGAAATACACAAATTGAAAACAAAACAAGCAACGTAAAGAACGATCCTTCATCAGTTGTTGGCTGTTTCTTCTAGTCTTGTATTTTGAGCATTTAACAACAATATACGCTTTCGATAAAACAGTTGCTCCCGCAAAGCAAATTAAATGATATGTGTGATTTTGCGGAGGCTCAAAATTGGTAGCACAAACAGGACAGTGAAAACAAACAGGAATGGCTGCTAAGCCTAAACGAGGTTGTGGTGGCGAACGCGTAAATCAACTTGGACAGGGGACAGACAAGAACACGTCTTCCTTGTTTCAGCTACAACGGAGAGAAAGAAACACAAGTTAGGAGAAGGAAGATGGCCGATGGTTACGTGGGAGCCACGTGAGCAAGGGAAGAGGAGTGGCGTCGACAAGTAGTTAGAAGGTTACTCGTACAATAGAAATAATAATACTATATCTTGGACGAGTCAACCGCATGCTATTCTTATGTTCACCTACGGTTGCAATGGAGTTTTGAGAAAGTTACGACTACGTGAAATAATAAAGTAATGACAAGTAAATTCAAAACTGAAAATAACATGCAACAATTACGATAGCACAATAACCGTTAGTTTGGTAAATAAATTATAAATATAAACCTTGTAGGAATCAATAATTAAAATGACAAGCTTTATAGGAATTGCAGATAAACTGTTGAAAAGTAAGGCAAAGGGAAACCCGAACAACATTACTGCACCAAGAAGATGAGTGGTCTTCAGATGAAAAACATTAATCATAAATGTGAGAGGTTAAAGTCGACCGAATCCAACAAATGGAAAATCATTGATACAAAAGATAAAACGAGAAGTATCAGTTTTTGAAAGCAATGTGTGTAAAAAGAAAACGCATCCTTAGGAAACACACATACACGCACACACAGATACATACAAAAACACACACACACACTCATAAACACACACATAATCATACACATACAAAAGCGACCACACACGCAGATATTAATGTGTACATTCTTATTGATGCGAACTAGCCAAATCTCCCTGTCTATCAATCGACATATATTTATAAATTATGTACACACACACACACACACACACACACTCTCTCTCTCTCACACACACACACATATATATATATGTATGTATTTGTGTGTATATATTTGTATATATACGTGTGTATATACATATTCATATACATGTGTGTGGGTATATATGTGCGTGTGTATGTAGGTTTATATATATATATATATATAGATACATACATATACATATATACATACATACACACACACACACACACACATATATATATATATATATATATATATACATACACATATATATATATGTATATATATATTTATATTGAGGAAAATATATTCATGTATATACACACCTTTATATACAAGCGTACCTTCATAATTCATACATATAACGTATGTGTCATATCTTTGTGCCATACTATGATTATCTGAGCTCTGCGTGTCATCTATAACGGTTTATGCAAAAGGTGTGTGTGTGCCTACCTTTCATGTCGCTTTCTACGTCTCCATTCAAATAAACCCACACATAGGCACGCAACGTATTCTCTTTGGTCTACTGACCTGAGACGTAAATCGGTGCAGCGTGGAGAGTACTTTTACCATTGATCTCCTGAATTAATCAAATTAGTTAATCACTGGAGAGACAGCGGGGTTGCTTAGGTAGAGAAAGATGAGAATGAGCGTGTGAGAGATATCGAGGAGTGTACGATAGGGGTGGGTAGGTTGCGCTGGAGGGGGTGGGGGTTGATGAACAGATGATTAAAAGATGTGGACGTGTGCAGTGGTTCGTTTGAGTTTTGGGACGCCAACGAAGAAATACAGCGACTGACGGGAAAAGTAAAACGCATATATGGATACTGATTTGCCGCAAAAGATAGATATTCGATAATGCATACCTATACACTTACAGACTGTATACACACACACACACATACAAATATTATGTATATATAAATATATATGTGTATACATATATATAGATATATATGTATATATATATATAAATATTTATATATATACACAACTATATTACATAGAAACTAATTCAGATGTGTGTGTCTGTGTGTATATATATATATATATACATACATATATTTATATATGCATATATATATATATGTGCATGTATATATATATATATATAGATATATATATATATAATATATATATAATATATATATATATTATATATATATATATATAACTGTGTGTATGTGCGTGCGAATATGTATATATGAGTGTATCAGTGTGTGTGTGTGTTTCTATGCGTGCGTGTGCGGGTGTATGAGACAGTGTGAAATAGAGAGAGACCGAGTGAGAGAGAGGGGGAGAGACAGACAGACAGATAGAGAGTGTGTGTATGTATATGTCTATGTATATATACACACTCCAAAAACAGTCTCTCGCACGTATATGCATATACATCAATATATGAATTCTAACATGAAGGTAATATGTCGTCTCAGAAGCGATAATAGACGTAGCACAAGCGGAATTATTCTCTGAAACAATAAATCTGCTTAATATAACATAACAGTCCACTACATATCCATTCATATAAAGTATATTGAACTGACTTGGGATTACTATGAACGGAGTTCTGCGATTCAAGATACTTCATACATGTACATTTGTATGTATGAACGCACGCATGATCGTATGTGTACATGTATGAATACGTATTTTTAGGTTCATATTTATACATTCACTCATGCGAACGAAATGTTGACAACAACATCTCTTTACCTTCACCGAACGTCTAATTCTTGTGCACGTCCTCATGTTCCTTGTTTTTTCTTTTTTCTGGCTTTTTTAATTGTTTGTTTATTTCAATTAACTACACACACACACACTCTCTCACACATACACACACACACACATATATACATATATATATATATATATATATATAATATATATATATATATATATATATATATGCATACATATACAAATACATACGTACATATATGTATATATGAATGTATGCATTACGGGGATGTACTTGCATAGCAAGTGATTTCATCTGAGATCGTGTGCTGAAACGAAAACAATTACAGCGCGGAAGGTGTTTGTAAGCCATTTAAGAAACACACAAAAGCCGTTAGATTCACATTTAACATTTAATTTAGATTAACATTTAAGTTCAATTTGTCGAAATATTTTCGTCGCTTTAAGACCGCGACCTATTCACTGACAAAAACAGGTCGCGGTTTTAAAGCGACGAAAATATTTTGACAAATTAAACTTAAATGTTGAAGTGACTCTAACGGCTTTTGTGTGTTTCTTAAATGGCTTACAAACACCTTAAAAGTTGCAATTGTATGTATGTATACATATACATACATACATACATACACACACATATATATATATATATATTATTTTATGCTTGTATTCTTTTATGCATTTCAACCCAAAGTTTGAGACCATGCTGAGGTATTGTTCGCTTAATCAGTCATCAGTTTTGTTTAAGTGCTTTCGTCGCGTTCGCCACATGCCTTCTTTACTCCCAGTCTGCTTTACGTCTGTCTGTGTTTCTCTCCGTGAATCCCTCTCCCTCGCCTCTTCCCCCCGATCTCTCTCTCTTTTTCTGTCTCTACTTTCTCTCTCTCTGCACATATATCTTTGGGGTGGGGGGGGAGCATGGTAGACTGATACTAACAAAAGTGTTTTATACTGTCGTATATACATACATGCAAATACGCATTAGTTACATAAGGACAAGTTACATATAGTTGAGAATAATAATCCTTTCTACTTTAGGCACAAGGCCTGAAATTTTGAACGAAGGGCTCAAGCCCATTACATCGACTCCAGTACTCAACTGTTACTTAAATTATCGACCCCGAAAGGATGAAAAGCAAACACGGCCTCAGTGGAATTTGATCTGAGAACGTAGCGACGGGCAAATTACCGCTAAGGATTGTGTCCGGCGTCAAAAAATTTTGCCAGCTCGCCGCCTTAATGAGATATAGAATGGTTTCATATTTTGTCACAAGGGAAGCCATTTTAGAGGAGGAGATTTGTTGATTACATCGACCCCAATGTTCAGCTGGTACTTAGTTTATGGACCACGAAATTACGAAAGGCTAAGTCCATCATGGCAGAATTTCAACTCAGAACGTAGCAACGGGCGAATACCTATTTCTGTTTCTTTACTACCCACAAGGAGCTAAACACAAAGAGGACAAACAAGGACAGACAAACGGATTAAGTCGATTATATCGACTCCAGTGCGTAACTGGTACTTATTTAATCGACCCCGAAAGGATGAAAGTCAAAGTCGACCTCGGCGGAATTTGAACTCAGAACGTAACCGCAGACGAAATACTACTAAGCAATACGCCCGGCGTCCTAACGTTTCTACCAATTCGCCACCCTAATGAGATGGATAATGACTTCAAATTGTGCCAGAAGGCAGTAATTTTGAGGAAGGTTATGTCTCAATTACATCGATCCTAGTGTTCATCTGGTACTTAACTGATGGACGTCGAAATTATGAAAGATAAAGTCCATCACGGCGGAATTTCAACTCAGAACGTAGCGACGGGCGAAATACCTATTTCTTTATTACCACAAGGGGCTAAACATAGAGCGGACAAACAAGGACAGACATAGGTATTAAGTCGATTACATCGACCCCAGTGCGTAACTGGTACTTAATTTATCGACCCCGAAAGGATGAAAGGCAAAGTCGACCTCGGCGGAATTTGAACTCACAACGTAACGCAGACGAAATACCGCTAAGCATTTCGCCCGGCGTGCTAATGTTTCTGCCAGCTCGCCACCTTTTTCGCGACGGGCGAAATACCGCTAAGCTTTTCGTTCGGCATGCATACGATTGTGTCAGCTCGCGGGCGTAATGGTATTTATAATACAACTGAATAGACGGATCGTTAGAGATATTGAAGACGATGGTGACGAGTATGATGATGAATAATTTACTACGCTATCAGGTGTCCAATTGCATGTGTAAAATATATTCGTGTTCTTTAGAAACCGGTGTCGAAGACCATGTGGTCGTACATGTCTTGCTGGAAACGAAGGCTTCGTATAATAACCTACGATATCAATTTCCTTTTATCCTTTATCGTTCACCAATTACTTGCTGTAATCATTAGGTTGCGGCCATGCTGGAGCACCACCATGAAGAATTATTTTCAGTGGGAAGAATCGCCCCCAGTGCTAAATTTTTAAAAGCCTGATAGATATTTTATAGGTAGATCTTTGCCGAACCGCTAACATACAAGTACTTCAATCGATAAATACCGGTCTTCAATCGATAAAAGCACACACACAAACACAAACACAGACACACACAGAACAGAAACACAGACACAAACGGACACACAAAATACGCACACACAACACACATAGTAATTTCAAATTCTCGAAGAAGGCTAGCAAGTTCCATCGACCGTACAACTGAACTGGTACTTATTTACTGAAACGATGATAGCCAATGCCGACCTCGGCCGAATTTGAACGGAGATTGTAAAGTCGGACGAAATGACGCAAATGATAATAAAAATAATAACCCTTTCTATTGGAGAAGGGGGCAAGTCGATTA
Source organism: Octopus sinensis (assembly GCF_006345805.1). NCBI lineage: Eukaryota > Metazoa > Mollusca > Cephalopoda > Octopoda > Octopodidae > Octopus > Octopus sinensis. Next base: position 61,658,395 of record NC_043002.1, on the reverse strand, counting down.
CATCTACCCCAGTGTTTCACTTGGTTCTTAATTTATCGACCCTGAAAGTTTTGGCTCAAGGCCTGAAATTTCGGGGGAGGGAGCAAACATATAAGATAATGATGATGATGAGGAGGAGGAGGAGGATAACGATGTTGATGATGATAATCCTCTCCAATTTTGGCACAAGGCCAGAAAGTCTGAGGTGAATGCAGAACTGGTACTTCTCATATCAATCGCAAAAGATGATGATGATGATGATGACGACGACGACGACGACGATGATGATGATGATGATGGTAATAATGATAATGATAACAATTTTTTTGCAAGTTAAAGAAGATAATGAGAAATGCTATAACATAATGGAGAAAATATAATTCGGATATTATTTTTAAATAATTTTTTGTATTTTATCAGTCTTGTATTCGCCAGTACTGTAGCACGCTTACTAATTAGTATTATTTAACATTAAATTTAATTAAATTATTTGATTATTTTCTATTGTGCATCCTCATAAACGATCTATAAACTCTTATCTTATCGTCTTCACTTCACAAAATTATTATTTCCATTTCAACAATGGAGATAAGACTATGAAATATATAACGGATAATGAATTATTAAATAAATGAATATTTTAAATTCGCCGGTAGAGATGTTCAGTTAGGAAACTTGCTTTAGTACCACGTAGTTTCCGGTTCACCCCAACCGCATCATGAGCAAGTGGCTTCGTTTTAACTCCGGGCCGGGCAATGCCATGTAAGTGAAATTTGTAGACGGAATCTGAGTGGAAGGCCATATATATATATATATAATATATATATATATATAATATATATATATATATATACAAAGAGCAATAAAGATTCAAGTTAATTTAAAAGAATTTACTTGAATATGGTACCTAACTTAGATGCACCAAAAAAAACTATACTGATTTAACAATACAGTAATGTGGGGTGATTATAAGCGAGAAAGAAGCAACAAGAATGGATAGGTTTTTAGTACGATCGTTTCATACAAGGACAGGTTTTATTAAAAGTTGCAAAGATTACAGCATATAAACGAGTCCCGTACTCATCAGCTAAAATACATGTAAGTTCTCTAGACATCCTAGTGTTTGAGGCTATACTCATGAAGTAATGTAGATAATTAAACAGATTTCTAAAGTTCATTAAAGTTCTTTAAAGATGATGTACAGTCTTATCACAGAATTTTAAAAAAGTTTTGATAGCATCACAGAGAAGGTGACCTAATCCATATGAATTTCCATAGATATGATGAGGGATTATATACTCACAGAGACAAATTTATCCATTGTTAATTACAACGAGGTGGGTCTCAATTCCTGCTTATTAGCATTACAGAGAGGGTGAATTAATCCTTTGTATAGATGCACAGATTCCAATGGTGTAGATGTAAATTTCCAGAGAAATGGAGATGAATTTCATATTCACAGGCGATAAATTTTACAATTTTACCCTCTCTGTAATGCTAATAAGCAGGAATTGAGACCCACCTCGTTGTAATTAACAATGGATAAATTTGTCTTCTGTGAGTATATAATCCCTCATCATATCTATGGAAATTCATATGGATTAGGTCACCTTCTCTGTGATGCTATCAAAACTTTTTTAAAATTCTGTGATAAGACTGTACATCATCTTTAAAGAACTTTAATGAACTTTAGAAATCTGTTTAATTATCTACATTACTTCATGAGTATAGCCTCAAACACTAGGATGTCTAGAGAACTTACATGTATTTTAGCTGATGAGTACGGGACTCGTTATATGCTGTAATCTTTGCAACTTTTAATAAAACCTGTCCTTGTATGAAACGATCGTACTAAAAACCTATCCATTCTTGTTGCTTCTTTCTCGCGTATATATTATATATATATACAGGCATGTATGTATGAATATATATATATTATATATATATATATATATATATATATATATATATATATATATATATACGTAGACATCGAACAATGAAAATGAGTGCACAACACAGTGTTGGTGGATATCATATCTTAAATTGTGAATTAAGGCTACCATCGGTTTCATGTTAAGAAATGAAGGAAAATGCCCTAGTGTATTAACAATTTTTCAAGCTGTTCATGTGAGACAAACATCGAAAATTTTCCGCGCAGTATTAACTTCCTTTGATTCATTGATTCATTGTTTTATTCACATGAATTTACGATAACCCGTGAGAATTTTACGGGAGTGTTTTCCAAATCGGATATGAGAACCTATCTCCACGTGATCGGCCTGAAAAGTTGTTGAGACACTAGGTTAATTTCATCATCATCTTCATCGTTGTCGTCGTCGTCGTTATCATCATCATTATCATCATCATCTTCAACATCATCATCATTATCGTTATCGTGATCGTCGTCATGATCCTCATCAGAGTCAATATCAACAAGATCGAAATCATTATTTCGAGAATCATAACAATCGTTATTGTCTTTATACTACCATTGTCATTAAATTTCTTTTTTTTGCCATCTTTGTTCTATTGTTTATATTTTGAAATGATAAATAAATATAAGTAGTAAAAACTAAAAGTCAGAATTTCAAAATATAATATTATTTTAAAGATAAACGAATGTATTTTCACCTTTTCACCTAATTCTTTTATTCAATAATATACGTGTCAATATGATTGTGTTAGTGTTTATATATGTTAATTATCACTGATATTGTTCATATAATTCTAAAACGAAGTTCTTAAATTATTTTCCTATGTACTTGTAAGAAACCACAAGTCGATTTTTGTTACGAGATATATTGAAATATACTTATATATATATATATATAGTTATCAGTAAATATTAAATCTGGAAATATCAAAGACGTTCACAAATTAAACCCCAAAACAAACATTACTTTAAGACGTTTGATGTTTTTCAATGATGTTAACATATTTATATTGAAAATAAATCCAGGATATATTTGATTAAACACACACACAAACACACATACACACACACATACATACATACATACATACATACATACATGCATACATACATATATATATATATAAATATATATATATATATATATATATATATATATATATAAATATATATATATATAAATATATATATATATATATATAATATATATATATATATATATACATACATACATACATACATACATACATACATACATACATGCATACATACATATATTAATAGTGTTGTTAGTTTGTGCGTAAAGTATTGAATTGTCAGAATCGTTTGCCACTCGGACGAAATCCTGGGCGGCATTTGTTTCGATTTACGATCTTAGTTTAAATGCTGTTGAGATTGACTTTTCTATTATCGTTCCGGTGTCGATAAAATAATTTCCATTTCAGAATTGAGATCGACGTAATCAATCAGCAACCCCAAAGTTCAGGCCTTGCGCCGATAATAGAAACGATTGTTAATTTCCACATTGCAAATTATCTGCATGCATTTTAAAAATAATATACATATTTAACCTTATATAATTGTATATTAACATAAAGGTGTATAGTTTTTTTTATGCGACTTTTCAAGCCTAGCCAGGCTCATGAATTCCGTTTCCCTGTTTCTGTGGTGTATGTGTTCCCCCCAAGCTGGACGGGACGCCAGTCTATCGCAGCTTTGCAGGAAGAAAGAGTGAGAGAAAGTTGGGGCGAAAGAGTACAACAGGGTTCGCCAACCCACCCCCTGTCGGAGCCTCGTGGAGCTTTAGGTGTTTTCGTTTAATAAACACACACAACGCTCGGTCTGTATATGGAAACTGCGATCCTCCGACCTCCACAAAGGTGTATATTAGAGAAAACAATAAGTAATCGGATCGTATATAATAGAACAGCACGCATATATATATGATTAAAACGTGGTAATACTTATAAGTATGCATACGTACAAACATAGAAGCAGAATATTTAGGAACTAGTAATTCCAGAAAAATTTGTAATTGTTTGTTTTGAAACTGAAAAAAAAATGCTGCTTGTCGATCTACGGAGAACTATTTACCACACGCCGTTCCTTATTACATACCATGGCATGTAAGAAGATATTTAAGAAACACAGTCTAACCACGTAAATACAAATTAATCCACCTCCGACAGGAGATTAAAGCCGTCGCTGAAAGAAGAGAGAAGATTGCCTTCAGAGTGCTTCTTTCTCCGGCCGTGGACCTCAGAGGAGGCCACTGAAGCATCTTGCAAAACTATATCTACAGATGATTTGCTTATAGTAATCAATCATCTCCGCCACCATTATACAACAGCATCATGTGACACGAAAAATTTAGAGCAACGTAAAAATTCAGAGGAACGTAAAATGAAGTGTTTTCCACTAAAGCATAAAACACACCACGTGATCTTGAGTGCAGAACCTTAAAACCATTGTCACAGCCGTGACATATCTTCGGATAAGCTATTTTGGAAATATAATCTAACCGGATTAAACTCTGGCTAGACAAAAATTACAACTTTGTGTTACCTTGAGAAATATCTCATGTTATATTATTCTTTTGCCTCGTAAACATCTCAGCTTCTATCTAGAAAGAATCTCTAGTTTGTGAGATTTGGCAACGTTTTCTACCAAGTGAAGTATTTAAAAAGTTTCTTGGTGTATTCGTAGGGGTGCTGAAAAGTTCCTGGCTTTGAGGATATCGCAAAAAGCCCAAAATTCCGAGTTCTTTTACAGGGCTTAGAAAAACTGAAGGACTGCTTTCATAAGTGCCTAAATCTCAATCTCAAAGCGGAATATGTTGAATACAATCATAATTAACTGATTCCCACCACCGTATTTTCTTTTACCGAAAACCCCAACATTTCAGGACATTTCGTATATATGTAGTTGCGTAGTTATCTGTAACCTGACACAATAAGGTGTTCCTTGAAAATCCGTTGTGATTAAGCATCTCTAAGCATTTAGAAATTCCATTGCATGACTCCAAACAACTATAATGGTGAAACGAGTGTAGAACCTTTAATAAAAGTCTGTATTTTATATTTGTTTTTCCTACATTTGCTCCGTTGCTTATAAATTGTAATAATACTCTGTGTTATAGATTATTAATAGCTGTAGGCGTAGGAGTGGCTGTGTGGTAAGTAGCTTGCTTACCAACCACATTGTTCCGGGTTCAGTCCCATTGCGTGGTACCCTGGACAAGTGTCTTCTATTATAGCCTCGGCCGAATAATGCATTGTGAATGGATTTGGTAGACAGAAACTGAAAGAAGCCAGTCGTATATATGTATATATATATGTGTGTGTGTGTGTCTATGTTTGTTCCCCAACATCGCTTGATAACCGGTGCTGGTGTGTTTACGTCCCCGTAATTTAGTGGTTCGGCAAAAGAGACCGATAGAATAAGTACTAGGCTTAGAGAGAATAAGTCCTGGGGTCGATTTGCTCGACTAAAGACGGTGCTCTAGCATCGCCGCAGTCAAATTACTGAAACAAGTAAAAGAGTAAAAGAGAGAGAGTATACAGAAAACAGACTGGTTTATGTAAATATAAGAGTAACATTCACACATCTACTTATAGACATTATATCTAATATGTGTGTGTGTGTTGGGGGGTGAGTGTATGTTTTTATGGATGAATATGTGAACATATGTGTAAGCATATATATATATATATATATATATATATATACATACATACATTCATACGCACACATATATGAATGAATGATATTTACATTTCTTAATCCATCAAAAAACTTCTGTTAAAGCCAATACTGAACGATAATATTCAACCCATGACAGTTTCGTCATTTAGATATTGGTTGGAATTCAAAATTTCGCAATACGTACATTCAGATATTCTCAAGATGCAAGATCATTCCTTGTGCTGCAAATAGTTTCATGAAATAGAATTTCAAGGAAATTTCTTCTTATTGTTTACAACGAATTATTGTTTACAAAGGAATCAATGCATTACAATTTAATTTATGTAGGGATTAAATCAATGTAAGGATTAATACTTGTCATTCAAATGAACATATTCGCTACAGTTTACAATGCTGTCCATGTTAGATTCTCCACAGTATGTTTTTTAAAATGTATCGATATATAAATCCTGAAAGATATACAGAAATGACTATCTTTTAAGCAACAATATGATGTTGCAAAGATATACATCAATTTAGGGACAAATAATATATATTTGTAATCATATCACCATAAAATCACATCTTCATAAACGTATGCATTAAATCCTGCAGCATCCATAACTCTTAATGAGTATACTCTACATGAATTGAAATATGTCTGTAGAAATATAACGATAGATCCATTCACGTTTCTACATGCGTAGATAGATACATTAATGCACCCATACACATGCAGTTGTGTGAATACATGTATGTATATATATTTATATATTATGTATGATATATAATTTATAGAAACACTTTATATATGTTATATATAACACATATATATGCATATACATATGCGTATGTGTGTATAGTTATGTGTTTAATTGAGTGTATGTGTGCGTGTGGTGTATGAATGTGTGAATATTTATGTGTGTATATATGTTTTTTTTTTCAGGGAATTTATTTATATTTCTAAACGTCATTCAGATTTATAAATGAAATCGTTTGTAGTTTGCGATTATTGAAAAATAAAAGTAATGAAATTGAAAAATAACGTAAAATATTAAAAAAAACACAAAGCACTTCCATGGATTTCTTACTGGAAGCCAAGGAAAATCAAAGTGCTTAATTGCGAAGATATCAAGAAATATAAATAAGAAATAAATACATATCAACAAACAAGGATTGTATATGATAAAGAATCGTGTGAATGTATCAATTTATGTGAATGCATAACTAGAAGAGGAACTGAAATAAAACGCTATGTGTAACGAAGCAAAATGATATGTGTATGTGTGTGTGAGCGTGTGTGTGCGCGCGTGCGGGTGGTTGTGTATATACTTACACGCAAATATATATATATATAGATGTACATATGTACATATATATATATCATGTGATCACGTGATACATACTTATATACTTCTATATGTACATCTATATATGTATCAGGTGATCACGTGACACACATATATATATGTATGTATATACATGTATATATGTATATATATATACAAATATACACACACACACTCACACGCACCTATATATATATATATATATATGAGGGTATGTGTGTGCAGAGGGAGCGAAAAATAAAACGTTTACTCTCAGCGCATTCAAGAGATGAACAATGTATAAAAATGAAGATAATATAATAATAATAATAATAATAATAATAATAATAATAATAATAATAATAATAATAAGACACCGGGGACGTTTAAGAGAGAAGACACCGGGGACGTTTAAGATGTAAGAAGGAAAATACAGAGCTCCGAAATCTATCCACAAACATCGAAAACAAGGACACCCTATGGAGCCAGAGATTTACTAACAAAGAATTGGACTATATCCGAGTAAGTAATACGAATTGAAATTTATTACTATTTTCGAAACGAAATGATGTATTTTGACTCGATATTATCTCCACCTCTAACACAACACATGTAAACATGCGTGGAACAACACGATCATCCCCGACCTCAAACACCATGTACAAAGGAACTACGAAGAAATTAAATGCCACCGATACTATTCAACCCAAGAATAACAATCGAGCGGTACGTACATTAAACCTACAACAAAAAATGTACGAAAAGCTACACGTGCGAAATAATGTGACAACAGAAATAAACGGACCGGTACCCTACGAAAATGACGACCGTAAAAATAATGGGCCGGACGTTGTACCTCATGTCCCGCAATTAAAACCCAAAAGACGTAAATGGACACGTGAGGAATACATTTCTATCTTACACGCATACTTCACAGCAATGCTCTACCCACAAAATGAAAATACAACAACACATACATATAAAATATGGAAGGAAAATAATAGAGATATAGACTTGGATACAGCAATGAACCCTAATAAATTAGCTAACGTACGAAGATACATTCTCAAAGCCAAAAAAATTTCAGAAATAGAAATAGAACATTTAAAAGAAAAAATACACCAGGAAAATGTAGATAGAAGCCACACAACAATGCCCAATAATATAAACACTGAAACTGTAAAACACGAAGACAAACGCAACATTCCCAACAAACACGATGTAAACAACGAAGGGGAGCCTAATGATTATGATAATATAAAAAATAAAATAATCAAAGAACTAAAAATCACAGAGCTCAAAATGGACCACCGACCATACCTCCCAAGAATCAAAAGAAACGCAATAACAACACCAATTATAAACAACATAAACCTAGCCGTCACTGAACTAGCCACTGAAACAAAAAAAAGTGATATCACTGAACTAAATGACTTGATATACGCAGCAGCCACTGCAGCCACAGAAGAAGCTGGATACTCACCCAAACCCGCCCAAACAGGAGTACCACCACCCAAACAAACCCTGTGGATAAATAACATCCAAAACAAAATAAAAAAAATTAGAAAAGACCTGTCGATTCTTAATGAAATCAGCAAACAAGCAACGCTACTGAGCAACAAAAAGAGAACAAAAATGCTCCGCAAATATAACATCACAGAAAAAGATTTGCCGGAGATAAAAGAAAAGCTGAAGCAAGATATCCTTGCCAAAGCTCAATGGATCCGCCGGTACGAGAAACGCCAACGCTTCTTTGAACAGAACAGAAAGTTCAACTCCGATCCCAAAAAGTTCTACCAAGAACTGGGCAAAAATAAAATAGAAGTTACTGCAGCACCAACGGCAGAAAAATTGGAAGAATTCTGGAAAGAAATATGGTCGGCGAACGAACAGCCAAAAAAAAGGAGTATGAAAATAACAAACTCGGCATCTGAACAACTTTGGACCCCCATAACAACTGAAGAGGTCACCCAGGCACTGCAAAAACTAAGCAACTGGAAGGCACCTGGGCATGACAAGATCCCCAACTTCTGGTTGAAATATCTAACAGGAATGCACAAAAAGCTGGCTGAAAACTTTAACAGCATACTAGCAGAGCCAGAGACAATACCTGAATGGCTCACGAAGGGGAAAACCATCTTAATTCCCAAATCAAATGAAACAACAAAACCAGAAAACTACAGACCAATAACCTGCCTCCCTACTATGTTCAAGGCATTTACTGCAGTGATATCGCAAAGGCTGAACAAGCACCTGGACGAAAACAAACTGTTCCCAGAAGAGCAGAAAGGATGCCGCAAGGGCTCATATGGCTGTAAAGATCAACTAATGATTAATAAAGCCGTAACTGAAGACAGCCACAGAAAGAAGAAAGGCCTCAGTATGGCTGGATTGACTACAAAAAGGCGTTTGATAGCATCCCCCACACATGGATCCTCGAAACACTAGCCATTAACAAAGTAGCACCAACAATCATAAAATTCATAGAGCACTCTATGAATAAATGGCAAACAGTCCTACACCTCCAAACAAAAGAGGGACTCATGAAAACCAAAGCCATCCCCATTAGAAGAGGAATATTCCAGGGAGACACGCTCTCTCCACTCCTTTTCTGCTTGGCACTGTCACCTCTATCTGATATGCTAAATAGAACTGGATGCTATGTTACGGCAAAACGATCAGCCACCTTTTATATATGGATGACCTAAAACTATACGCTGCAAATGACAAACAGCTGGAAACACTATTAAAGACAGTTCATGGATTTACCAAAGAAATAGATACGAAATTTGGATTAGAAAAATGCGCCAAAGTAACCATGAAAAGAGGAAAACTAGTTAAGAGTAACACCATCACACTAGATAAAACCAATGAAATAAAAGAATTAGACCAAAGCCAAACTTACAAATACTTAGGAATCCATGAACTAGATAAGACACAACACACACAAATGAAAGAGAAAATAAAAAAAGAATATTATAGACGAGTTAGATCAATACTAAAAACAGAGCTCAATGCTAAAAACAAGATCATAGGTATCAACACTTTAGCTGTCCCAGTTATAAGTTACAGCTGCAATATCCTTAACTGGACACGAAATGAACTGTCCAAAATAGATAGGAAAACAAGAAAAATACTGACAGGATCTAGGATGCATCACCCAAAATCTGACATAGAAAGATTATATATACAACGTATAGAAGGTGGTAGAGGCCTTATACAGCTGGAAAACTACTATAAAATAACCACCATAGGACTGCAAAAATACCTACTTCAGAAGGAAGGAAAACTGATCCAGATAGCAGCAAAACACGAGCAAAACAAAAAACTGTTCTCAGTATTTAAGGAAGCTGACAAATACAAACAAGAAATCATACCACCTAATAAACACAAAGAAGAAGAAGAGATGATGAAGAAACAACAAAAGCTATAAAACAAATGAAATCCAAACTAAAAATAGAACAGCAACGAGCCATGATAAAACGATGGCAAGAAAAGCCCCTTCATGGTAAATACTGCACTAAACTAAACGCAAAAGAAATAGACAAAGAAAAATCCCAGCAATGGTTGAGAAGCTCAGGACTCAAAGCAGAAACAGAGGGATTTTTAATTGCAGCACAAGACCAAAGCCTCCCCACCAGAAATTACCAAAAACATGTAATGAAAAGAAATATTACAAGTAACTGCAGAATATGTGGAGATGGACAAGAAACAATAAATCATATTATCTCTAGCTGCCCAGTCCTGTCACAGACATGACAGAGTTGGAACCTACATACATTGGAAGCTATGCCAACATTATGGAATAACAACAGAAAAAAGATGGTATAGGCACACACCAGAAAAGGTCACAGAAAACGAGAAAGCAACCATACTCTGGGATATGCCGATACACACAGATAGAGAAATTAAGGCCAACAGACCAGATATAGTTGTCAGAGATCATGAAGAAAAAAAATGCTTTCTAATTGATGTATCAATACCGGCAGATGACAACGTGTCTCTAAAAAAAAAAAAAAAAAATGGAGAAACTTTCAAAATACAAAGACCTGGAAATAGAGGTAACCAGAATGTGGAATCTAAAAACAGAAACAATTCCTATCATAGTAGTTGCATTAGGCATGATAGAAAAATATTCAGACAAATACATAACAAAAACACCAGGACTTACAAACACATATAACATACAGAAAATTGCACTACTAGGCACTGCACACATCCTACGCAGAACACTTTCCATACAATAACCATCAGAGCATCAGAACAAATCACAGCACATACCCAAGGCACACAGAGCTGCGCTCGGTAGTGAAGTGAAAGCACGCTATAAAAATAAAACTACTGAATAATAATAATAATAATAATAAGTAGAAGACGAAGAAGAAGAAGAAGGAGGAGGAGGAGGAGGAGGAGAAGAGATGAAGAAGAAGATGGAGGAGAAGAAGAAGAAGAAGAAGAAGAAGAAGAGGAAGAAGAAGAAGAAGAGGAAGAAGAAGAAGAAGAGGAAGAAGAAGAAGAAGAGGAAGAAGAAGAAGGGGAGGAGGAGGAGTAGGAGAACACTATGGTGCTCTCGAGTGTTGCAGGGTGTAAGCATTATTTACCCCCTACATCGTTACTGTCATATATGTTTTCCATGAAATTCATATTTCAATTGATGCTGGAATGTATCTGATTTGATACAAAAAAAAAGAAAAAAAGACATTCGATTTTAGTCTGAAGAAACCTGTCACTCGTTTGCATGGATAGGTCCAGTATACCGTAAGTCCACGTAGGGTATTTTATATTTTGTTAAGCCCGTTGTAAAAGTTTTCAGTTTTACGATGCTTTTGTCGAACTTGTTGTATACCGACGCAAGCGGTATTTATTATTTAACATCGAAGAGACGGCGACGAAGAAAGAGAAAACGGATAAGATATGTATATTTGCAGATTACTTGCAATACATTTAAGTTTAGATTATATTAAATATTACTGATCTGATCTCATTGGAAATAAAACGTGGTTGTTACGAGCGTATCTTTCTTCAGACAATGCATAAATCTAATAGAGACTTTAAAGAATCGGCAACTAAATTATGCATGATGCAGGTGTTAGTATACATTAGCATATAATTGACGAGGATGCTGTAAAAGCACATGATTACATAAACATACAGACAGACGTATATCGAAGGTACCCAAAATAATTATTTCATCAGAAATAAGCTTTGTTATGTGAAATAATCCATGTGCTGAGAATATCTCTGAAAATATCCAGCCTGATCTGTATTTCAATAAGAAAACAACAAATATACTTGCAAATGGTATTGATTTGTAAACTAAAAAATGCGGGATCAGCTAAATCTTGTTCTCTAAAGTGAGTAAAGAGTGGTCCTCTTTTTACGTTTGGTAAATCAGATTTAATTATTCAAATAACAAGTACAATACAATAAGAAGAGTGATAATTTACGTTTCAGAGGAAAAAAATATTTTTCTTCGAATCAATTATGCTATCAACAATTTTGGATCTTTTCCTTTTCATGGGCAGCTTGATTAGTTAATTTCCTTTAACTAAACACTTTGAAACTTCGGATAATGGTTTAATGTGTCATATAAAACATCTTTTATTCTATCTTCGAAGTTATTTCGTGTGAAAATTGTCGTATTTCGGTAATTTCAACCGATCAATGACGTGTATTCAGCTGAATAGAATTACTGCTGTTGTTTGTCAACAACAACTTCCGGCAGTTTATAATTCGTTTGGCGTGGTAACGTTTCTGCCAGCTCGCCGTCCTCAACACATTGCATATTGTACATATATTAGGTTTGCTTCTATGTAATGCACTCAGGTCCTATACACAAGGTTGTTCGTTTTATCCCTAATGTATGCTAAAAGTAGTGCCATAGTATTGATTAGAACCTTTTAGACCGTATATTCTATACGTAGTGCTGGAGAAAAAAAGAATAGCTTATGAAAAAAAAAAGCAACTTTATTCTTTTGTTTATGAACAGTAAATCAGAGCTTGAGAAGACATAGAATAAGAACAATGTCCGCAAATACAATGAAGATATACCACATGATAGAAACATTATCGCTAATGCACCGACATCTTGAAACAAAGTACTTAACATGTCAATTCGCAAATATTACAGATTTATAGACTTTCGTCAAGTCTGAAACAAATTGCCTGATGTGTAAAAAGTTTTTATTGTCAGTGATATGAATATTAGTGATTTATATCACTGCGTGTCTCGGTCTAAATAGGTTAGAAGGGGAAAGAAGGGGAAAGAAGGTGAGCTGTAGATGGGTAAATCTTGGTTGCTTATCAACAAAGTAAATGCTGATATAAATCGTAAAAGTCGTTGTCTTTATGACTAACTGATCTCTACAATATTACAGACAGCACTGTTTGACAAACACTTGGCAATAATCATTTTGTAAGACGCATTTCGTATTAGCAAGCACACGTTTGTGACAAACAATTATATATGTTTACACAGCTCAAGTTTCAGCTATGCTTCATGTGTGCACCACATCATCTTACAGATAACACAACACGTTCACATCTTTATTTATCGTTCGCTCTTTCTCCCGCTCTCTCTCAATCTATCTATCTATCTATCTATCTATCTATCTATCTATCTATCTATCTATCTATCTATCTATCTATCTATCTATCTATCTATCTATCTATCTATATCTCTCTATCTACCTATATATATATATATATATATCTGTCCTCAGTTTCAGTCTCTCTCTCTCTCTCTCCTTCTGTCTCTCTTTCTATATAAATATTTTCATATTTGTTTCAGGCATTTGACTGCGGCCATGATGGAGCAGCTTCTTCATTCGAACAAATCAGCCCAGGACTTATTCTTTGTAAGACGCGTACTCATTTGGTCGGTTTCTTCTTCCGAACCACTAAGTTATGGGGACGTAAACACACCAACATCGGCTGTCAAGCGATGGTGGGGTCACACACACAGGCAAACAAACAAACATACTTATGCGCCATGCTGGACTGCTGAAATCTACAAGTATTTTTCATTCTTTCTCTTTATTTTTGTTTCTTCCTTTCTGTTTAAGAGCGTTGGCTCGAAACGTAAAAGACTTTTTCATTCTTCCCGAGCGTCAAACTAATACACTTGCTTGTTGTTCCTACACCTGTCTTCGTCCTTTTGTTTTTCTATAAATTTCAACTATATATATATATATATATGCACAGCGGGATTCTTCCCGTATCATCCACCAAATACAAAGCTTTGGACCACACGAGGATATAGTAGAAGCCACCTGCCCAAGGTCCCACAAAGTGCGTCCGCACCAGCAATAATGTAATTAAGGCAGGCAAGCTTCTTACCACGCAGTCACGCAGACACGCTTGCGCCTATATACACATATACATATACATATTTGATATACATATTTTATATATTTTTTATTAATTAATTTTATTTCTATGTATTGGTTTATGATTTTCACTGTTTGATTTGCCTAATAGTGGTTCTATCTCTAATTAATATAATACATACATATTCATATATATATATATATATATATATATATATATATATATATATATAAGAATATGTATATATATATATATATATATATATATATATATATATATATATAATATATATATATATATACATATATCTCTATATATAAACGGCAGTTTGTCTGTGTGTGTTTCTGTGTGTCTGTAGCTTGTACTCTCACCCTGACCACGGCTTTCAACTGATTTGATGAAACTTGACCACAACATAGCCAATGTCATAATTCAAAACTAACACAGCGAAAATTTTGAAAAGTTCCCCCAGTTCTGAAAAAAATCGATAAATTCGACATGGGGTCGAGAATCAGAACACAAACCATAGACTGTCTAGGGGACGCAACTCAACCTTTTTAACTAAAAAAAAATTACCATCATTTTTTTTCCATTTTTGGCTATAACTCTCTAAAAATGCTTATAGTTATTTCCCTTACAAACCCGAGCAACGCCGGGCGATACTGCTAGTATATATATATATATATATATACATATACATATATATATACATAACACACACATATATATATATATATATATACATATACATATATATATATGTATATTCAAATATATAATATTTAATATATATATATATATATATAATATATATATATAATATATATATATAGAAGCTCTGGGAAAAAGTAAAAAAAACGAAACGAAACGACGCGAGGGCGCTCAGTCATACAATAATGTAATAAATAAAATATATGCATACATACATACATACATATATGTACGTACATACATCTACATGTATATATACATGCATATATAAATATATATATGTGTGAGTACAGGACACCACAGTTAGACGTAGAACTCAACGAGAAACGAAAACATAAAAACAAGGGAACGGACTTTTTTTAACAACGAAAAAACAGAACACAGGACAAACAACACAAGGAACATTCCCATATATATACATATATATATATATATATATTATAAAGGGCTTAGTAAAATAAATTACTTTGCCACATACTGAACTCATTAGAAATAGCAGCCAAAAAACATTTTTAGCCATTTCTAATACTTAAAAGAAAATTTCTCTCAGATAGTGTTTACTCTAGTAAACACTATCTGAGAGAAATTTTCTTTAAGTGTTAGAAATGGCTAAAAAAATTGTTTTGGCTGCTATTTCTAATGAGTTCAGTATGTGGCAAAGTAATTTATTTTACTAAGCCCTTTATAAAATGTAATATTTTGAATTCGCCTTAAATGGTCCCTTTACATACTGAATACTTGGTGAAATTGATTAATAATTAATTAATTTTACCCTCAATTGTTGACATCATATATATATATATATATATACATATAAAATACTCGTATATCGTCCAGTCTAATTCAAGTTCTTTAGACGGGAACCAATGAAAAGAAATCTTTCATTGTGTTAAAGGTATCCCTCCCTATGTCACATTCTCTTACTACCACTCCTCCTCTTTCTGTCTACCATACTTTATCTCAAGCTATGCCATTCTCTTTTTCTTCCTGTCTTCATTTCATTCTCTCTCCTTCTCTGTTTCTCTCTCTCTTTTTCCCTGTCTCTCCCTCTGTCTCTCCTTCTCTCCATATATAAACATGCGAAAAAAAACTGTTGTATTACTTTCATTTATACATCGTACCCAGATTTGAACGGAGTTACTGGACAGCATGTATGTCACCGACCACAGCTTTTAACATAAAGCTGTATATATCTTCAACCAATTAAAATTCCCCTTGACACGTTACGTTGAGATGAATTAAAAATAATTTGAATGCAATTCAACTTCATATTAGAGATATGTTTCATATTCCGGGAAATTAAAAAGGGAATATATAAAGGAAGCACTTTACAAATTCTTTTCTCCTATGAATGATACTTCTAAAGTTTCATTCCATCGTATACGCGTATCACACACATACACATTCATGTATATACACGTATACACATGCACATCCGCAGACGTACACACGTGCATGTGCACACGCAAAAATGCATATATATATATATATATATATATGTATATATATATATATATATATATATATATATTATATATGTATATATGTATTGTATATGTATATGTATGAATGTATTATTTATTTCTCTGAATATATATGGAAAGCGTCAGCGATAACAATATCATTCATGTAGTAATATTACTCAACTATAAGTGAGATATGGAAAAAAATTGAAACATGTTACAGAGGAAAAGGTAAAACTCGGCACGGATTTGCCAAGAGTGTTCTGGAAGTAGTATAATGCAAAAGAACTTAAGGGAACAGGATACAACGACCAACAGAAGCCAAGCATTTGATAACGCAAAGAACGACTTCATTACGTCCATAAGATGTGGTTTTACAATGATATTAACATTCAGAAATATCAAGAAATGGTTGCCATTGCAACCTTGTGCAGGAAGAATGTGCGTCAGTATAAATTTGTTCAAATATCTTATGTCTTGTTACTGAAGATACGATTTCAATATTTACGAATTTTCCAAGAATCATATGCGTATTTTATTCAATACAATTATTGGTTCCAGATAAAAGTATTTTAACCACCCTCATTTACGTGAGGATGGCATTTGTTTCCAACAATTTTTCGTCCTGGATTATATCAGTTGAACACCTGGGGAAATCATTTGTTCCATTTTAAATCTCCACTAACTTGGACGTTATGAACCTGTCATCGAAATGTTTTTTTTCTTCTTGTCTGCCTTGCTGCTACTTACTTGATGATATTCCTTTAAATGCGAGATGTTTGTTACCGAATATGCGCTGCATTTCCCCCATTATTTGTTCGTGCCAGTTTTACTGTTAATGGCTATGTCTATTCTCATGATTTATAATATACTCCATCATTCAAATCTCGGTCGCAATGTCCAATAAAGATGTACATCACAATTTTAAAAATATTTACCTCGTGATAACAGTAATATATATATATATATATATATATATATATATATATATATATATCACGTGATCACGTGACTGACCAGACCATCAGATGTTGCTACACATCGCTGGTCACAATGCGTTCGCATCGTTTTAGCCTTTGAACGACGCACCCGCTGGCTAAGCGAGCAGGCCAATATATATATATATATATATATATATATAGATATATATATATATATATATATATATATATATATATATATATATATACATATATGTATGTATGTATGTATGGATATAAATAATCTGAAACCGAGGTATAACCGTAAAAAATAACAAGGTAAAAGTTTTTATTTTCATTACCTTCGAAAATTGCTCTTAAATACGGTTTTAGTCGTTTTGACTGCTTCTTCAAGCGTGTAAAAATTACCTGTTAAAGGTAGTTTTCTCTTGCGTTTAAATGTACGCTATTTTCCGGTCTTTCAAAATATGACCTCGTGTGTACCGTTGGCGATTTTTTTCCTCTGTCTTCCCTTCTCTGGATCTTTCCTTCTCCTATGTTCCGACGAAGAGCTCCGCTCGAAACGTTAAACCTCCTTCTTTCTTCTTTCCTGCGCGTCCAATAATACTATATTTGTTCCACGCCCTCGCGTTGTTGTGTTTTTTTGTGCTTTCTTGTTTGGATTAACTTGTAATATATATATATATATATATATATATACAGAGAGAGAGAGAGAGAGAGAGATATTGCTTATTCCTTTGTGGTTTGAACTTTATTGTTAAAAGAGATTCGTACTCGACTGATGCTTCGTTCTGAAGCATGTGTAGTGATTTCTAGCACAAGGTTGTTAGTATCACTGAGCCTAAGCATAATCATATACATAAGTACTTAATTCGACTTTGGGTATATGCTTAGCAGTATGCCAATTAAAGCACATATACCGTCTACGCTGTCTGGTTTCATCCGTTGCTAAAAATACAACTGTGAGTTGATGTAAATCGGGGATTCTGCAGTGTTTGTTGAGTATATCTAACTCAACCTATTGAACACCTGTCCCTTACAGATGGCATATGACAGTTAGTTGTGTTGCATCCATCAGTGAAGGTTGTTTCGTTTTTTATAAGATATTTCGCTACATATACTAAGTTTTCTCAACATCCGTAGGATGTTGGCTGCACTGATACACACACACATACACACACACACACATATATATATATATGTGTGTGTGTGTGTGTGTGTATGTGTGTATATATGTATATATATTTATATATGTATATATGTATATATACTTATATATGTATATATGTATGTATATATATATATATTAATATATATATATATGTGTGTGTGTGTGTGTATCGAGGACATGCAATATTCTTTTGAGCGTGGCACATCTACGAATACTACGCATGAGTATGTATGTATGTATGTATGTATGGATGGATGTATGTATGTATGTATGTATGTGCTTGTGTGTGTGTTAGTATTTGAAGGAGAGAATGAATGAGGTTTTAATGAATGTCTGGCTTTTAGCAGACCGTACTGCAATGAAGAAATAATTTAAATTGACTTAAAATTTATTCCGATATGTCAAAAACATAAGAAAAAACACCCCTCCTTCACACAACTTCAGTTAATTGAAGCAATTTTCTTAAGTATGTTGGGATTGTATGTAATTGAGTAAAACCATTAATATATTTTGTGTGATAATTCCAATGAGATTTTTCAAGCAAAATAAAGCAAACCTACCGCTTTATGACAGGAAGAGTCGTAAACTCAAGGGAGAGTTGCATTTTAGATACGACCGCTCCTTACATGGTGTCCAAGTAAATAACAAACAATATAATTCAATATATACACTTTAATATATGATCCTGAATGTTTTGTACTCGCAAACACGGTAGTGATATTTCATCATCAACATCAGCAGCAGTATCATCGTCATCATCAACATCGTCATCATCATAGATATCGCAATCAACGTCATCATCATCATCGCCATTAGAATCCACCTATTCATCGCCGTGAGCAGCAGCATCAGTGGCACCACTATCATCATCATCATTTTCATCATCATCATCATCATCATCATCATCATCATCATCATCATCATCATCATCATCAACAGCACCATAACCATCATCATCATCATTTTCATCATCATTATCCTCCTCATCATCATCATCATCTTCATTATTGTCATCAACGGCAGTTTCATATCTTTTGGATAACCTCAACAGATTCATCTGTTTGATACTTGTCGCTATTTCGTGTAATGATAAGATGCGTAGGTGGCATTGTTTCAAAATACATCTTGAACTGTCTTTGAACTTTGACTATGTTTTCTTCCTACCTATAGAAGCTATGAAAAAATTTCCTTTGTTCAAAATTAAGCCTTAATCTCTCCATTTATTCTAAGGGGTTTAATTAAATCGAAAAAAATAAGGAAATTTCTATTAAAGTATGTATACATTCCTTGCTATATTCAGGCGGAAATAAACAAGACCAAACACAAAGCACATGTAGATAGAAACATAAATATATAGGCGCAGAACTAGCTGTGTGGTAAATAGATTGCTTCCCAAACAAACGGATCCCGGTTCAGTTCCACTGTGTGGCATCTTGGGTAGGTCTCTTCTACGATAGCGTCGTGCCGACCGAAGACTTGTGAGTGGATTTGGTAGACGGAAACTAAAAGAATCATGTCGTTTACATTAAATGTATGCCATATATATATATATATATATATATATATATATACACGCATACATTTTATTATATATATATATTATATAATATATATATAAATAGAAGATAGAAGAAATAAATACATACATACACAATTATCCAAGTGGTATTATGATGATTCGATCTGGAACAATCCAGAGGGAAATATATTTTTTCAACAGAAATATTCACTCACGGGTCTTCGACCTGTAAATACTTTAAAATTGCCAACACATGAAACACTCGGTCCTGGAGTCACTCCGGTAATTCTGCTAAATATTAATATATATAAGAATACGTCCTGGGGTCGATACTTTTTCGACTAAAGGCGGTGCTGAGGCATGCCGCAGTCCACTGACTGCAAAAAAGTTGCGAAAAGAATAAAATGATTATACATATATATATAATATAGATATATATTATAATATATATATATATATATATATATATATATATATTTATGTATATATATATGTGTGTGTGTGTGTGCGCGCGCAGCATGGCTGTGTGGTTAGAAGCTTGCTTCCCAACCAAATGGCTCCAGCTTCGATTCCATGATTGGCACCGGGGTCTTCTACTAGAGCATCGGACCGTCCAAAGCCTTGTGAGAGGATTTGGTAGACGGTAACTGAAAGACGCCCGTCGTATATATATATATATATATATAATATATATATAATATATGTTGTGTGTGTGTGTGTGTGGTGTTATGTGTGTCTTTGTGTGTGTTTATCTCCCCACCATCACGTGACAACCGCTGTTGGTGTGCTTACTTCCCCAAAACCTGGCGGTTTCACATAAAAGACCGATAGAAGAAATACTAAGCTCACAAAGAATAAATCCTATGGTCGAATTATTCAAGTAAAGGCAGTGCTCCAGCATGGCTGCAGTCAAATGACAAACACATAAAAATAAAAGAAAAATGTATATATATATATAAAGTTAAAATATCGTAAAGCAAATCTCATAAAAATATAGTATAAAATATGTATGTACAAAATGCCGTTGACTACCATGGTCATAATACGTGCTACGTTCAGCTGAACGTCGCGAGGCTCGGCGAAAATGTCTAATTTTTACTTGCTTGTGACTTGTATAAAGATACTAATATTAATGATGGTGATGATGATAATAAAATAATAATAATAAAATAATAATAATAATAATAATAATAATGATAATAATAATAATATAATAATAATAATAATAATAATAATAATAATAATAATAATAATAATAATAATAATAATTATAATTATAATAATAATAATAATAATAGCATCGAAAAATACCTTAGGAATTCCTAAGATATGTTTCGATGTTGTGATTATTATCATTATTATTAATGTAATTATTATATTATTATATTATTATTATTATTATTTTATTATTATATTATTATTATATTATATTATTATTATTATTATTATTATTATTATCATTATTATATTATTAATATTATTATTATTATTATTATGTAGATTATTAGATTTTATCATTTATAAATGTTTTTTTTCTTCGTTGATTTCGTTTATATATCTTTTTGCATTTTGTCATTCATTCACATTTGTTTACGACCCCTTTTAACAATAGTTTTTATTGAATATATTTATTTCTCATTGTTTTCATTATTATATCATCACTAGTATATATTTTGATGTTCATTCCTACATATTATTAATTTATGTGAGTGTTTATAGGCATAAGTCACGTTTGAATTTAGTTTTGTATTTCTAATGAGTTCGGTATGCGGCAAAGTAATTTATTTTACTAAGCCCTTTTATATAATGTAATAATTTGAATTCGCCTTAAATGGTCCCTTTGCATACTGAATACTTGGTGAAATTGATTAATAATTAATTAATTTTACCCTCAATTGTTGAAATTATAATTCATCTCTCTCTATTTAATGCCTCGGATTTTACCGAAAAAAGCATAGTGTTTACTGATTTTAACCCACGCTGGTGGAAAGGGGAGAGCAGAAATTCTTCGCTTGCATATTTGAGTTTGCTGGCACTGTTAGTTCCGAGCAGATCTTCAGAAGCGATAAGAAGCCGAAAGGGTATGCTCCCACTTCAGTGTTTTCAAATCCAAACCAAGGAGTTCTGAGCTGATGATAGAAATGTCGAGTTGACTAATCTTGAAACGTACGTTCTCAAATAACTTTGCATTGATTTTTTAATGTCTTTACCCCCATACTTTCGTGAGTTGAATTGAGCAAACACTATATGAGAGAGGTTTTCTTTAAGTATTAGAAATAGTTTTAAAAAAGTTTTTTTAGCTACTATTTCTAATGAGTTCAGTATGCGGCAAAGTAATATATTTTACTAAGCCCTTTTATATAATGTAATAATTGAATTCGCCTTAAATGGTCCCTTTGCATACTGAATACTTGGTGAAATTGATTAATAATTATTAATTTTACCTCAATTGTTGAAATTATAATTCATCTCTCTCTATTTAATGCCTCGGATTTTACCGAAAAAAAAAGCATAGTGTTTACTGATTTTAACCCACGCTGGTGGAAAGGGGAGAGCAGAAATTTTCGCTTGCATATTTGAGTTTGCTGGCACTGTTAGTTTCGAGCAGATCTTCAGAAGCGATAAGAAGCCGAAAGGGTATGCTCCCACTTTCAGTGTTTTCAAATCCAAACCAGGAGTTCTGAGCTGATGATAGAAATGTCGAGTTGACTAATCTTGAAACGTACGTTCTCAAATAACCTTTGCATTTGATTTTTTATGTTTTACCCCCATTACTTTCGTGAGTTGAATTGAGCAAACACTATATGAGAGAGGTTTCTTTTAAGTATTAGAAATAGTTTTAAAAAAGTTTTTTTAGCTACTATTTCTAATGAGTTCAGTATGCGGCAAAGTAATTTATTTTACTAAGCCCTTTTATATAATGTAATAATTTGAATTCGCCTTAAATGGTCCCTTGCATACTGAATACTTGGTGAAATTGATTAATAATTAATTAATTTTACCCTCAATTGTTGAATTATATATATATATTATATATATATATATATATAATTGTGTGTGTGTGTATATGTTTTGTGTCTGTGTTTGTCCCCGAACACCGCTTGACGACCGATGCTTGTGTGTTTACAATACCGCAACATAGTGGTGCGGCGAAAGATACCGATAGAATAAGTACTAGGCTTACAAAGAATAAGTCCTGGGTCAATTTGCTCGACTGAAGGTTGTGCTACAGCATGGCCACAGTGAATTGCCTGAAACAAGTAAAAGAATAAAGAGAGAGTAAAGAGTATCATCATCATCATCATCATCATTATCATCCTCATCATTATCGCCACCACGACTTAACTTACCTCTTAATACAAGGAGATGCATTATAAGGGAACCAATAAAAACAAGTCTTCCATTATTAGATGTATCACTTCCTATCAAATACTCTGACTATCACTTTTCTTCTTTCTGTGAACCACACTCACTATCTCTCTCTCTCAACTGATGCAATTCTCTTTCTCTCTTTATTTTTCTCACACTATCTCTTTCTCTTTCTATCTCTGTCCCTCCCCCCTCTCTCTCTATCTCTCTTTCTCTACATATATTAACATTCGAAAAGCTTTTGCGTTTCTTTCGTTTATAAATCTAAGCCCAAGTTTGAACGGAGTCACTGGACAACATCTGAATTAATGCAAGTTAAAGCAAACAATTTTGTATGTGTTCAGCGTATTCAAGTTTCCCATGATACCTTACATTAACATGAACTAAAAGCCTAACATAGTTGAGATGGAATAAAATACAAAATATAGATGTATATCAAAATCTATCTAACGAGCGAATATAACGATATTTTAAAAACTATTATTCTTCTAAAGTTTCATTCCAACTTACACACACACACACAAAAGCACACACACACATACACATATACACACATACACACACACATACGGAAATAAATAAAATCAAGAAACCCAATGTTTGGATTACAAGACTAAAGAATATATTAGGATAATTATAGCAACAGTATCATACAATATTGTACAAAATAAGATTTTTTTCTTCCAACATAATCACCCACCATACTCTCTACCTTATTATAATATATATGTATATATATATATATATATATATATATATATATATATATATATATATACCAATATAATCACACACGTGAATACACACATGCACACACATATAGTTAATAACAATATATATGTATATATATATATATATATATATATATATATATACATGTGTGTGTGTGTAAGTATGTATGTATATTTCTCCAAATATAAACGGTGAATACCATTGATATTTCAATTCACGTAAAAATATTATACAACTATAAATGAGATGTAAACTGAAAATTAATCGTATTATGAAAAACCCAAACTAAAACTCTATACACACTTGCCAGGAGTGATCTACATGTTCTGTAAAGGATAAAAACATAACGAAATAGTGTAGAATGACCAACAGTAGCGTAGCAGTTGATTATGCCAACATCCATTTCATTACATCCATAAGATGTGGTTGTATAATGATATTTACATTTGGAACTCTTGGGAATATAACAGCCATGGCAACATTTTGCAGGAAGAATATGCGTAAGAATAAAGTCGTTCCATATATCCTATGTCTAATTTCTGTAGATATAATTTCTATTTTGTTGAATTGTCCAAGAATCATATGGACCTCTTATTCTCTACAGTTATTGGCTCCAGATACCAGTATATTATCCAGTTTAACTTTTGAGATCATCTCATTGTTTTTTAATATATATTCCTCCTGGATTACGGTACTCATATCAATTGAACGGCTGGGAGCAATTTTGCATCCTTTTTCTAAAATTTATTCTTCTGGACGATATAAACCTTATATCGTTCTGTTTGCACTTCTTGTCTGTGTTGCTATAATTTACGCAATGATTATGCTTCTTATAAACAATTATGAATACAAATTGTGTGTTGCAATCGTATTATATTCGTTTCTACCTGCTATAGTATTATTCCTCATGTCTATTCTCATGATTTATAAAATACTCCAGCCTTCGAAACTTGGCCAGAATGTTCAACGAAGATCTACATCACAATCTAAAAATTCTGTATACCTGGTGATAATTAATAGTGCGTTTATGTTTACAACTTTCCCTGTATCTATATATTATTTTCTAATGATTTTTCAGTCCGAAAGTGATAGAATATTATATTTATTGTTCGATATGTTAGCGTGTGTTAATAATGGCATCAATTTTATATTGTACGTTTTCGTAAGTAAATCTTTTCGCGACAGTTTGAAAGAAATATGTTTCCGGCAAAATCCAAGGAACACAGGCAGTGTCTATAGGTTACCGAGGTAAAAATTGTTTTGTTCATTTGTAAATCCATTTAAGAAGGTATCGATTATGCTTATATATTATTGTATCTGTGTCATACATCTGCAAACACTCGCACGCACACAATAAAATTTACACGTATTATGTTAAAACTCCATCACAAGCTGCACTTCAAACCATGTTGCTGTGGATAGTGCACCTGATTCACATCTTCATGCGTCCTCAAATTTCTGCGTATTTCATATTGACCACTTTCGTCCGTAGTTTTTGATGTTGCTTCTTCTCCTTCTTCTTCTGAATTGCTCTTTCGCATGACGCATGCAGCATGCAGCATACACAATCAATTTCCCCCTCAAAGATTTTTTCGTCCAGATTGCTGTCAGTTGACTCTTCTTCACACTTAGTACCGAATGCATTCCCTCGCATTTGGTACTATGTGTTTATTTATTTTGGTAGTTTTGGCTTTAAGAGTCCCTGCTAGCGTGTGGCATTTATGTATAGTAATGCCCTCTATATAATATAAATAAATATATTTAAGAGAAAAATTGATGGATTTTTCCCTTATACGGCTTTTCATGCTAATACTTGAAAATTTCTTCTAAAGATTTTATCCTCTTTTTAAATTGTATGTATATATATATATGTGTATGTGTGTGTATGTGTGTGTGTGTGTGTCCGGTTGAAACAAAGGCCTGTCCCGTTTCATTCTCGACATTATTTTGAGGATACTTTTTCACTAACCACATTAAAATAAGTACTAATTCTCAGCTGCTCCTGACTTTTGTTCCTTCACAGATTACTATATAGTAGTAAAATTTGTATCGATGTTTCTCATCTAGAATGTTTCGTTACCCTATTTCCCCCTATTCTGTTGTTTCCTTTTTCCCTGTTCTTTTTTTGCTCTGGCCACCGCACAGTCATATATACATATGCTTGTGTGTGTGTGTGTGTGTGTGTGTGTGTGTGTGTGTGTGTGTGTGTGTGTATGTGTGTGTGTGTCTGTTTGCGCGTGGGTGTGTGCATATTTGTATGCCTTGTATGTATGTTGAATGATACATGGATAGGGATTTACATTTAGGACTCTCTGTGCCCAAAATTCGATAAACGTTGCATGACTTCCGATGTTGCAATACTCGTGACGCTGGGCTGTGTCAATCAATAAAAGTCCTCTTTTCCCAATGATATTAAGGTTTATTTCTTTTGATGTGACAAGCTTTATACATACATACATACATACATACATACATACATACATACATACATACATACATACATACATACATACATACATACATACATACATACATACATACATACATACATACATACATACATACATACAAAATACATACATACATACGTACATTTATAAATAATCAAAGTAGACATTGGAAAATGGTATATGAATTAATTATTTTTCAGATACCTATCATTTATATAGGCATTAATAAACTACTAGCCGGAGCCGTGACAAATTCACCGAAAATATTTTTAATAAATGTAAGCATCTGTAAAGTGTGTGCTGCTGCCATGAGAAATGTTTCTATATTGTGACAGTTAAAAGCGGCGACCTGGCAGGGTCGTTAACACGCGGGGGGAAATGATCAACGTCATTTCGTCTGTCTTTACGTTGTGATCTCAAATTCGACAAATTAAGTACCAGTGGCATATTGGGGTCAATCTAATCGACTGGCCTTATCCACCCCAAACTTTCAGGACTTTTGCTTATAGTAGAAAAGTATATTGCGATAATTACAAAATATAGAAAGATGTGTAAACGCAATAACTATATAATCCAACCAAAATATTCCAGTTACGCAAATGTAAACAGAATTACTATTTAGCCATCGTACATATTCAGAGAACCCTCTTGGCTTTGTGGAACGGAACGTTTTTTTTTGTATTCCTTTATTTTTTTCCTTTTTTTAAGTCATTTGACGGTGGCCATGCCGGTGCACCACCCTTTAGTCGAATAAATTTACCTCTGGAATTATTCCCTGTCAACCTGATGTTTATCTTTTATCAGTCTCTTCTGCCAAAAAGCTAAGCTACAGGGACGCAAGCACACCAACATCGATTGTCATGCAACGGTGGTGGTGGGAAAAACGCAGACAAAAACACACCTATAAATATTTATATATATATGTGTGTGTGTGTGTGTGTGTATAAGACGTGTTTGGAGGTGGTGCTGTTGCTGGCTGGTGCGATTTTGTGGTTTACTGGTGTGCCGACGGTGATCAATCTCTGCTTCTCATATTTTATAAGTACACCTGCCTTTGCTTTTGACTCATGTGTTCTCGATTCTGTTGATTTCTATCTCTCTCATTTTAAAAATACACTTTTCTTTGGTCCTGGCTCATTTTTTCTATCCTTTACTGATTTCTTTTCCACCTTATGCCCTATGTTACGCTCTGTCTCTTCTTGGTTTATTCCGTGTCTTCCCTGTCTGATCCTCACAGGATTTTGATTCCTTTATTCCTCCGGTTGTTCCTCGCACAACCGTTCTCTCCTTCTACGTGGACGCTCTCTTGCTGCACTCCTCATGCAATTATCCATATTTTAGCTGCCCTACGTATGTTAACATGAAGCTCAAGATCGGTAAAAAATAGAATACGTACACTGAACTATTGACAAATCTGCAGTTAGTCTGCCTAGATTACAATATCAGGTTTATATCTGTAACTATTGGGGCGCTAGGATATGTAACACTCTGCCTAAATACCAATCTTGAGAAATTAGGCTTCTCAAAACTAGAAAGGAAAAGCTAATTCGAAGACTACAGATCCAATCCATCACTGGAACTGTAAAAATCTGTAAAACTTTCCAGAAGTTTATCATTTAAATACATATAAGCATATCTAGATATGCAAGTATATGCATGAGAATACATTCATAAGACATACAAATCTGCACATACACACCCGTCTATCTATACATACATACATGCGTTCATACTTACATGAAACATTACCCTGCTGTTAATGTGGAAATTCCAATGAAGGTGTCTTGGATCTAGGTTAGAAACCGCCTCCTTCCCTATTGGCAAGAGACCTTGAAATTAAACTGAATAATGACATATATATATATATATATATATATATATATATATATATATATATATACTCGCATCGTCAATGCCTTTCTAGTGTAGAATATCAAAAGGTAGAATACAAATGTCTGAAAATGCATGAATTGTCTTGGGATAATAATTTAATGCACCAACACACCAACACACGTATATCGGCTATAATTCTAGGTTTGATATCTCCATATCAACATATTTAAAAATATTTCAATGGCTGTAAATAAGACTTGTAAAGTTTTGCTCCAGCTTGCAACAGATTATTGTAAGACAATAATGGATCTGTACAGAAAATTAACAGTCGTTAAGTCTGTAGCAGGAAGTAATCTATGTTTGTAATCAAAACTCATATGGATTCATTAATTGTTTTACGTCATATCACTGAAGATTTTGCTAGAACACTTTTATCAAAATACATCAAAGGACGGGTAAAATCATCAGTGTTATTTAACCGTAATAAAATTAAATATGATATTCTCCACTCCCACTTCCGACGACCAGCAACAACGATGACAACTCTATTATCATCATCCTTCTTAAAATCATTATCGTCGTCGTCATCACCAACACAAACGTCTTTGTCATTGTAAACTCAATAATATGCACAGCAGCAGTGGAACTCATCCAGTAAAGCTAGCCTCTTCTGAATACAGCTTCATCTCTACAGGTGCATGCAGGTATAAATACATACATACACATATAATATGATATGATAAAATATAACAGTATAATATATAAGATTATAATATGATATAATATAACATATACAGATAGACAGACAAGTAGATAGATATAGATAGATAGATAGATAGATAGATAGATAGATAGATAGATAGATAGATAGATAGATAGATAGATAGATAGATAGAGAGATAGAGAGAGAGATAGAGAGAGATGGACGGATGGATGAATAGATAGATAGATAGATAGATAGATATCCTGGTTTGTATGATTGTGTATAGAACAATATATTACTCAATGAGTTTCACGCTTTATATATATATATATATAATATATATGTACTAGCAGTAATACCCGTCGTTGATCGGGTAATTATTTTACTGTTTCTCTATAAAGATTATACTGGTATATCAATAACCAGCCAAACCTCCCTTGCACTGTTCATCATTTCCTGTGAAATATTTACATTTATTTTTACCAAAAAGCCTCCTCCCATCGTTTTAATTTTAAAAAATGGCCAAAATCGGCCCAGATAATTATTATTCCAAGGCTTATAGCGTTCCAAACGGCTATAAAAACAAAATCACTTCTTGAATGGTTTTTACAAAGATTATACAGGTATATTAAAAAATTTGAATTCAATAAATAATACTTTTACATTACATATATAGAATAAACAGGGTTTTCAAAATAGCAAATTAGAACTTCAAATGAAAACATTGAACTAAAGAATGAGAAGTTTTGTAAATGAAGACGGAAAACACCACAGTCAATACAACGAATATTTAAAATTGGAGTTCAAAAATCCAATAA
This sequence comes from Octopus sinensis, assembly GCF_006345805.1. Classification (NCBI taxonomy): domain Eukaryota; kingdom Metazoa; phylum Mollusca; class Cephalopoda; order Octopoda; family Octopodidae; genus Octopus; species Octopus sinensis. Next base: position 61,628,429 of record NC_043002.1, on the reverse strand, counting down.
AGTTCAGAAATCGAATTCATAGAAAATTTCTTGGAATATGAATTTATACAAAAAAAAGAGAAAATTGCAAAGCTTTTAATAATTGCTTTCTTTTAGTGCTTTTAGTAACTGTTACATACTTGAATAATAAGCAGCTTTCTGCATTATAGTATAGATGCATACATACATACATACATACATACATACATACATACATACATACATACATACATGTATATATATATATATGTATATGTGTGTGTGTGTGTGTGTAATTATATGTTCTTTTACTTGTTTCAGTAATTTGACTGCGGCCATGCTGGGGCACCCCCGTTAGTCGACCAAATCGCCCCCCAGGTTTATTCTTTGTAAGTTTGCTACTTATTCTATCGTTCTCTTTTGCTGAACTGTTCAGTTACGGTGGAGTAAACACACCAGGATCTGTTGTCAAGCGATGGTGGGGGGTGATAAACACACACACACAAACATATATACATATATTCACACATACATACACACATACACGCATGGATATATATATATATATATATATATATATATATATATATATATATATATAGCTGCCACACAGTGGAACGGATTACACCCGGTACCATGTGGTTGGTAAGTAAGCTACTTACCACATATCCACACGATTGAGCTGTCTTGACTCTTATTTCTAGCAATACTGGTGCTCACTAGCAGCCTCCATCACGTTAGTGACGACTATACTTGTCGCCTTTCGATTGGAAATTGCGAATAGCCACCTTGATAGTTTGTGTTTGTGCGTGTGTGCGTATGCATATGTATTCTTTGAGCGTGTGCATGTGTGTATGCTTACGTGTTTGTGTCTAAATCGGAATATGTTTATTTTAGATTATTGAAATTCATTCGTCTGATGCAATACAGCAAACGGTAGAAAATTTTAAAATTGTTCCCTGAAATACATTTTTTGCCATGTCACTGTTAAATGAATCTCTTGCGCATAAGCCCATAAAGGCGGAGGGAAGATGATGGTAAATTAGAACTGATTTGAGAAGTAATATACTTAATAAACTAACTAAATATCTCGAAGACCTTCTTGCCTGGCGTTTCATTTATTTGCGGCAGTGTTCTTGCAATTAAAAGAATTATGTCATATATGGCAGAATCAAGCATCACAGATATAACTTGTGCTTGAGTTAAATGAGAAACATGTGTCTTCCACGCAGTGATCTTATGAATGAAATTTTTATTGAAATTCACGAAAGCATGAATGTTACTACGATGTGTTGTAGCTACTGTTTATAACTCGCTCTGAGATTTATTATTGCTTGTTTACACTTTTTCGATATCAGTGTCTATCGATACTGGAAAAAGGTATAAGTATTTGTGAAGGGAGCCTACTTCCCATCGACAACTGTGATTGTCACACGACGATGAGGGGTCAATACACAGAAACTTGAGTCCGTATGTATCATAAGTTAACGACGGGAAGTATGGCTTCCCTTTGCAAATACTGATAGGGCACAGAAAGTGTGTCTATAGTGTCTAAAGTGTGTCACGATAAATAAATATATATATATATCTAAGGATTTTGATATTGATCTTGGTCTATGTATATATATATATATATATATATATAGATAGATAGATAGATAGATAGATAGATAGATAGATAGATAGATAGATAGATAGATAGATAGATAGAGAGATATAGATATAGATAAATAGGGATGTATATACATGTATTATATGCAATTGCCTCTATTTATGTATACACAAAAACACACACACATACACACACACACACACATATATATATATATATATAATATATACACACATACATATATTTGTGTGTTTATATATATATATATATATATATATATATATGCATATATATATATATGCATATATATATGTATGTATATATATGTGTGTGTAAGTATGTGAGCTGGCAGAAACGTTAGTACACCGTATTTTGTCTGTCGTTAGGTTCTGAGTTCAAATTCCGCCGAGGTCTATCTATCTATCTAGCTATCTATCTATCTACCTATCTATCTATCAATATATATATATATATATATATATATATATATATATATATATATATATATATATATATACATAGACCATCGTTACTGTTATGATTATCAGGATTCAATATACATACTAACAGAAGATGTATTAGAAATGAACCAATGAAAAGAGACCAATCAATGTCTTTTCTTTATATCTTGCTGTTTCAGTTTCGCTCTCACTCAACACGTCTCCTTGTCTTTTAATCTATCCAGTCTATATAGATTTCTGTCACTACCACATTGTCAGTCTCTCTCTCCCCCTTTCTGTGCAGTCAATATATATGCGTTTATTCCTGTGTATATATATATATATATTCTATATATACACACCACACACCACACACACACAACACACACACACACATATATATATATATATATATATATACACTATATACACACATATACATACATACATACATACATACATACGTACAACTTTATAAATAAATGGTACAAACCATGACAAAAATATCTATATCGGAACAACTATTCACCTGATACGCAAGTTTGTTCAGTTCAGCAGATTCAATACCCACAATACAGAAATATTGTTTATACTTATATATCTATATATATATATATATATATATATTAATATATAATATATATATAGAGAGAGAGAGAGGAGAGAGAGAGAGAGAGAGAGAGACGTAAGTATATGCAAGTCGATATACAAAAAAGAATTATTACATACGTTTAGTACAAAAAATACATATGTTTATATATAAAAGGTCCGTCTTACAAAGAATGGAAATGATATCAGGAATTAACGCTGTTGAATAAGAGATTTAGGAGTCTATTTGTCCCTCTACCCGCTAAAGTTTAAATCTCTTTGCACTACGAAAGGCATTCTATACGGAGAATATTTATATTAATAGAAAGATATAAATAAACATTTATATGCTTGGCTATTTTCATATACTGGACAATTATCAGTGATTACGATTATAGTTTTATAGGTGTTACGAAAGCATAAGTGATAAATGGTAAAACAAAATGAAAATGAAGGATTTGCCAGGAATCTTCTTCGAGTAATATATTGGAAAACCCATAACGGAACAGGATCCTCTGACCTACAGTAGCTTGAATGTTAATTATACAATAATTTATTTCATTATGTCAATAAGATATGGTTGTATAATGATATTAATATTTGGGACGATCGGGAATATAATGGCCATTGCAACATTTTGCCAGAAGAATATGCGTCAGAATAAAGTCGTTCCATATATTCTATGTTTAGTTTCTGTAGATATGATTTCCATTTGTTTAAATTGTCCAAGAATCATATGGGAATCTCATTCATTAGAATTGCAGACTCCACAAAAGAGTATTTTAACCAGTCAAACATACAGAGTGATATCATTTGGTTTGAACATGTTTTCGTCCTGGATTACTGTAGTAATATCAGCTGAACGCCTGGTCGCCATTTTTTCCCCCTTTTCCAAACTACATTCTTCTGGGTGTTATAAACCTTTCATTGTACTGTTTTTTCTTCTTGTCTCCGTTGCTGTAACTTACGCAATGATAATAATATTTATAAACAATTTCGGTTACCGAATGTGCGCTGCATTTCTCCTTTATTCGTTCGCACCCGCTACGTTATTGGTCATCATGTCTACTCTCATGATTTATAAAATACTGCAACCTTCAAATCTTGGCCAGAACATCCAAAGAAGATGTACATCGCAATCGAAAAATTCAATTTACCTCGTGATAACAATTAACAGTGTGTTTTTGTTGACAACCTTCCCTTTGTCTATTTACGCGATTCTAAGTTTTTTGAACTCCAAAAGTAAGAAGAATATATTTTTGTTACTTGATATGATAGCGTGTGTTAATAACGGTATCAACTTTATATTATATGTTTTGGTAAGTAAATCATTTCGCAACAATTTGAGAAAAATATGTTTTAAGCACACTGATGTTCATAGAAGAAGTGTTTATACGCTGCCGAGCATAGGAAATTAAAGTACTTTCGCCTTATTTACACATAATATAATAACTTAACGAAACATCAATTATATCATTGTCTCTTTCAATCAAGTACAACTGTATAATCTCTATATATGTATGCATATGAGTGTGTGTGTGTTTATCAATTTATGTTGCAATATACCCGATGTGTGTTGAAAGAGATATTGTTGTATTTTAGGATGTTTTTTTGGGGTTTTTTTGCTTTGACAAACAGAGAAACGCACCATATACTTTTACCTTCACTTGTTTACGACTGTTCATATTTTATTATTTTAACACATATGCATTGTCCAGAAATGTTTCGTCACACATCTGTCATCTCTTCAACGACACTTTTCGTTTTCGTGTAGGTTCTCGCTCCAATTACTCCATTCTCAGAATATATATATATTATATATATATAGATATATATATATATATGATATATTATATATATATATATAATATATATATATATATATATCTATATTATATTATATATATATATATATATATATCTGTAATGATTATTTCACTCTCTGGTGGCAAACTGCAATTTTTTCTGCGGTACATATGACGCACATGGTAATCTTGGAGGGAAAATATCAAATCTCTCGTCTATAAATATTTGGATATGTTGAGTACCTTGTGTTATGTTTCGATGGTCTTTAGCATTTTCAAATTCTCGAAATATTATACCGATGAAGGAAATGATTTTGTATACTTCTAATCCAGAAACGCACCATAAATTAATCGTAGAGTGTTTGATTTCGTTATTTTGTCTTCTTTTTGCCTATGTGAGTTACAAATATTGTTGTCTGTGGAGTCATATTTGTAGTTAAAAGAATTAGCTGTCTTTTGGCTGCTATTTCTAAATTTTCGGTGTATGGTGAAGCAACTTTTTGCTAAACCCTTAATTATATGTATACATATATAGATGCATGCATGCATACATACATGTATGCATGTATGTATATATATATATATAAACATATATATATATATATATATATAATATATATATATATATATATATATATATTATAGGTAGGTAGATATGTATATATATGGTGCTGTTAAGATAGACATGACCTGGACCAATCTGTGGTGGAAACATATCAACGTTATCTAGTACATATAGCGCATATATATAGTGCATGTAAGTATATCATTTTCTGATTGCGTTACAGTTTAAACGCATCATAAATCCCATATTTCTATGCATAACCCCCCCCCCCCTATATATCTGCACCAAAGTATGCTTGGTCGTTTGTCTGATTAAATCAAAATTTCAAATATATCGAGCACTTACATATATACACATATACACATATATATCGAGCACTTAAGTATATACAATTATTTATGTATGTGTGTGTTAGTGCGCGTGGGTGTATAGCTACTTATAACTGTGTATATAATATATATGTGTATGTACCATGTATGCTTTTATACATTACTTCTCCTTTGGTCGGAAAAAATACCGGTTATTTTACTCACTAATATTTTGTTATACGGAATATTCGATGCAATGTCTGAACTTTGCTCTATTTCCCTTTTACATACGTATGTGAAAATTGCCTTATGAATAATAAACTATTATACATCCCGAAAAATGTATTACCTGAAATTATTTACTATGTCAAACATGACCCTATAGTTTCATTTACACATGCCTAAAAACATGGAATAAAATTATTTATTCGAATATTATTTTAAATATGTTCTCTTCAGGACAAAATTTGTGTAGAAACATTCTATGCTTTTTTCTGCAATGTCTAATTATCATTTGAATGTGTGTGTGTGTGTATGTGTGTGTGTGTGGGTGTGTGGGTGTGTGTGTGCGTGCATGTGTGTGTGCGTGTGTGTATGTGCGTGCGTTTGCGTGAGCTAAATGTAAGACAGCAATTGATCTGCTACAGCAATTTAACAGCCGTTAAGACTTTGGCAGGAAGTAATCTAGGTTTTTGTAATCAAATCTCGTATTGATTCTTTATTCATTTTATGTCACATCACTAAAGATTTTGTTAGAACTGTTATATCAAAAATTATCTAAGGATGAGATTAATCATCAATAATATTTAATTGCCATTGTTGTAGTCAGTCATGATATTCACCAACCCCAATTTCCCCCAACAGCAACAAGAAAATTAGCGCCATCATTTTCATCATCATCATCAGCAGCAGCAACTGCATTATCACAGATACACATACATTCAAACATACATACATACATACATACATACATACATACATACATACATACATACATACATACATACAAACATACATACATACATATATCTGAAGAAATAAATAAAGCAGCTTGAAATTGATAGACAGAATTTATATACATGTTTACATGTAAATAGAGAGAAATCAAAGGTTAAATATTTTCGGACGATATATATAGATAAATAACTATTTATATTATTAACAGAGCAAATTCGCCCATAAACACATACATACATACATGCATACTACATACATACATACATACATACACACATACATACATACACACATACATGCATTTTCCTTTTTCATTTGAAAAATATTAGTACGGGTGAGAAATAGGTGTATCATACGGTAATATGCACAGCAAGACAAAGATTTGTACAGGGACGTTTAAAATTTGTCTCAGAAGACGACTTGAATCCATTTGCTAAAACGATGAGATCGTTGCCGAATTATGACTTGGAAGAAAATATTAACAAGACACCAATGAATGAAACGATCAACAGTAAGTAGACAATGCAAGTATACATTTCCTCAGAACTATATTATATATTTGAACAATTTCATTGAGATTTAAATATGTCGGGAATCTAAAAGTTTTGCAATATTTTTCAGGGAAAAATTCATCAGATTAAATTTTCTCCACACTTTAGTTACTCTTTTACTCTTTGACTTGTTTCAGTCCTGTGTTTGTGGCCATGCTGGAACACCGCTTTAGTTGAGCAAATAGACCCCAGGACTTATTCTTTGTAAGCCCAATACTTATTCTATCGGTCTCTTTTGCCTAACTGCTAAGTGACGGGGACGTAAACATACCACCACCGGTTGTCAAACGATGTTGGAGGGGACAAACACATACACAAACATATACATGCACATATAGATATATATATATATATATATATTATATAATATATATATATATATATACATTTATATATATAATATATATATATATACGACGTGCTTCTTTCAGTTTCCGTCTACCCAATCCACTCACAAGGCTCTGGTCAGCCCGAGGCTATAGTAAAAGACACTTGCCTAAGGTGCCACGCAGTAGGACTGAACCTGGAACCAGGTGGTTCGTAAGCAAGCCTCTTACCACACAGTCACTCCTACGCCTATTAATAGTTTAGTTCTTGTAGATTTCATTATTCTTGGTATTTATTTCCCCAGAAACTTATGGAGATTAACTAAGTTAGAATTTGACTTTACATACAGATATTTTCCATAATACAATATATGAGCTCATCGCATCTTTTTTTTACATTAATGTATTCCTTGTGGATAACCGTTACCCTATTGAACGTCTGTGGACAATTTATTGTTCACTTTCCAGATTTCCGTCTTCTGACCGCTCTACACCTTACCTTGTACTGTTCTTGATTATTGCGTGTTGCCGTTACGTGCGCAGTGCTGGCAGTATTTTTGACGAATGATGTGCACACATTTTGCGCTGCATTTTTCATTTATACATTCTTGCTTTAATAATCAATTCTACTCTGCTAGTATATACAAGACTCCAACGACAACATCTCGGTTAGCATGTTCAAAGAAATCATTCAGAGCAGTCAACAAGTACCATTTATGAAGTGATTGCAATAAACTCGCTCTTTATGCTAACAACCTTACCTTTAACCGTTTATTATGTGGTGATGTCACTCCTATATAAAATGTATATGGCTTTAGTCCACTTTTTGGATATGATATCCTGTGTGAATAACGTTTTTAACTTTACATTATGTTACAGTAAACAAACCATTTCGCAGCAATTTCAAACAAATATGCTGTAAAGTGTCTTCAATGAAGAGAAATACGATGCATTCGCTGTAGGTTACAACGAACTAAGCCTTTCGTTATTTGAATTCTTCACCGCTTCAGTGAGTATCTACATGTATATCTTTGTCACTCTTTATATTTTTTTGGTTATATATTCGTAATTATATGCCGCTTTTGATTTTCTATTCACCTTGTATACGTCATTTATGTGGATACTAAAGGGTGCATTATGCAATCTTCTCATCAGGAAAGAGAGGGAGCCTCTCTCGACAACAAGACAAACAAAAATTTCGATGACTGCCTACATGGTAAACAAAACGATAATGAGTGTTTTTAAAAAAACCGTTAGAAGAATTGACGTCAAAGATAGATAGTAACTAATCTGTTCTTAACCTTCTGTATTTTTTTATTCGAAATGTTTTGGAAGTAAAGCAGACAATCGTCGCGATAAAGACCTCCACAGATGTCTGGGAATTGGTCGGCCATTTCATAAAGAATATAAATTCCGACCAAATCGGCTATCTGGGCGCTGTCTGTACTTCCCATTAGTACATCGAACGCATTAGGAGTATCTCTACGGACCCACAACTTGCTATCAAACTGGATGAAAGATTTCCTAGCAGTCAATATCACATTAATCTCCTCCCTGGAGAGGCCTGCCTTATTGTGTGCGTACCATAGGGCCTTATTAAGTATAATTGTGTTGATTGAAGAATAGAAACTAGATATATCGAATTGGATAAATTTAGTGTTGGCCTTATCAGTAATAGAAGTAAACCAATCTACGACTTGAACAGAATTGGACCATAAGCTATATATATATATATAAGAACACGTATGCCTGGGCTTGTTTGTGCGAGTGTGCATATCTGTGTGTATGGGTGTGTGTCTGCGTGTATGTTTGTGCGGGCGTGTGCGACTGTTTTTGTGTTTGTCTCTAAATCTGACTATGTTTATTTTTGCATTACTTGAATTGTTAACTCTGATGTAAAATAGGAAAAAAAAACATGAATTTTGCAAGAGACACCCTGAAATATTCATTTCACTCTGCCATTGTTAAATGAACCTCTTTCGCAAAACTACTTCAAACTCCTGGTTATTGTCATCATTATCTTCTTAATTGCCATCTTCATTATTTAATTCACTCCATTCATTACCACAACCATTATTATCATGGTTTAACATTCCTCCTCGTTCAAAGACGATGATCCTCTTAAGTAAACTAACGAAATAATACAAAATATATCAACCCAACATCTTGGAGTTGTAAATGATTTGCTCCGTGTTACTACGTTCAAGTTAAAGCAACTAACAGTTGCACACATATATTGGTATGTGAAATTCGTGTTTGTGTAATTTTGAACAGCTACTATGCATCTTCCGTTTTGTAATCGTATGAATTAAAAACAAAGATTATTGAATTTCACAAAGACACGATTCTCATTAATCCGATAAATGGTCTGAATTTTCAAAACCATATCGTGTTACGTAAACTCATTAAGAAACACTTCGTTAATATGGCGAAGTTAATAGCAAAACTATTGAAACCCTTGCAAGACGCAACGAAAATTTTAGAAAAGATAAATAAAATAAATGAGTGGAAATCGAACCGGTGAGGTGTGTGTTAAGTAATATGTCACTACAAGAGAATGACCCTCCCCAAGCACTATACAAGATAATATATACTGTTTGAAGAAAGAAACACGTAAACATATATATATATATATATATATATATATATATATATATATATTTATATATAATATATATATATATATATATATATATATATATATTATTATATATATATATAAACATTATTATACATATATAAATACATACATATATACATACAGAGATATAATATATATATATGTATGTGTGTGTGTGTGTGAGTGTTTGTATTAATGTATGTGTGTGTTTGTGTCGATATGTATATATTTCTATGGATTGCGTTTGTGTGCATGAAATGCTTATTTTGTAATAATTACATGCTTGTTCCCTCACGTGAACCACAGTCATCGATATTCTCTCTGTTGTAACTCTCATCTTCCTCAGTAATGGTATCACCAGCACGACAACCATCACCCCCACCACCTGAACTACAGCTAACACCATATACATTGGAGTTCTTATGATAGTCATCATCTCCATTATGGTATTAATCGTAGTCATACTGCTGGTTGTTGCCATCATAATCTTACCAAGCCCTTCATCATTACTACAAGGTGATTTAACATATCTCCTACTTCAAGAAGCTGTAGTATAAATGAATCGGTGAAGACAAGCCTATCTCTTCACATTTCACTTTCTCACTCTCTACCGGTACTTGTCTCTATAACTTTGTCTCTCCCTCTACTATTACTACCTGTCTTTCTCTCCCCGCTCTCTCTCTCACTATCTGTGCATTCATATACATACATCTATATAAACCTTTTCTTGTATCTTTTACTTTTCATAGGCAACTGTTACCCAAATTCGAAGAGGGTCATTGGACAACATGCTTGTGATAGAACACGGATTTTAACGCATTATTCATTTTATACGTAAACTAAAATTGGATTACAAGAATTTGAAATGTGTCAATACAAGGATATTTTACTAACAAACTAAGAATAAAAAGAAACTAATTTGACAAATATTTTAACGTTTTCACATAGGAAGACGCATTCTTCTAATAAAGAAGATTGTCCAATCGTTCCAACCGCTCAGTTGCTTCAGCACACACATACAGACACAAACAGTGGTGCAAGCACAACACACACACACACACACACACACATAGATATATATATATATATATATATATATATACGTATATATATTTGTGTGTGTATGTATATGTATATATATATATATATATATATATATATATATATATATATATATATATATATATATATAGTATATTATATTGTGTGTGTATGTATATGTATATATATATATATATATATATACTATTTTACGGATTTAATTGTTTCAGTCATTGACGTCGGCCATGCTGAAGAGGTACTCTCTGGGTAAAAATAAACTTCGATTGGGCAAACATTTGAGTATGACATAAAGTTATTTGCCCCTATTCCATTATGATCTTCATTTTTTTAAACAGTGAGCTGATATATATATATATATATATTATATCATATATATATATATATATATATATTATAATATATATATATTGCATATTGATCGAATACGCAACAAGTTAGTACGTGATCTCTATATAATGATATAAGATTCTTATATCTTCTATCTATTACTACACATTGATCCTTGGATTTTACCTTTATATGCACACACACGTACAGACGCATATGTATAGGGAATAAAAACTGAAAACTTGTAATTATTAAACCAAAATATAAAATTTTGTTCAGTTTAGCTACGAACGTTCTGCTAGTGGCATAATGGAAAAGAACGAAATGGAACAGGACAGAATGATAAACACTACTCTAGGAGTTAATGATACAAATATCTATTTTATTATGTCTATAAGATTTGGTTCTATAATGATATTAACATTCGGAACTATCGGAAATATTACAGCCATCGCAACATTTTGCAGGAAAGATATACGTCGGAATAAAATTGTTCCATACATCATATGTTTGGTTTCTTCAGATATGATTTCGATCTGTTTGAATTGCCCAATGATTATTTGGACGTCTAATTCACTAAGCGTACCAGATCCAGACAACAGTATTTTAACCAACCCAATTTACCTAATCGTTGCATTTGCTTTCAATATTTGTTCCTCCTGGATTATAGTATTAATATCAGTTGAACGCCTGGGAGCAATTTTTTGTCCTCTTTCCAAACTTTATTCCTCTGGACGTTATAAACCTTTCATCGTACTGTTTTGTCTTCTCGTCTGCATTGCCGTCATCTTGGCAATGATTATAATATTTATAAACAATATTGTTTACCAAACGTGCGCTTCAATGTTCCTTTATTCGTTTCTACCTGCTATACTATTATTTATCATGTCTATTCTCATGATTTACAAACTACTCCACCCCGCAAATCTCGGCCAGAATGTCCAACGACGTTTAACGTCACAATCAAAAAATTCTATTTACCTGGTGATAACAATTAATAGTGTATTTTTGTTAGTAACTTTCCCTGTGTCTATTTACACATTACTAAAACTTTTTGGATCAAAGACTAATGATGCAATACTTTTATTATTCGATTTGATAGCGTGTGTTAATAACGGTATCAACTTTATATTATATTTTCTAGTAAGTAATTCGTTTCGGGATAATCTAAAACAAATATGTTCCAAGCAAGATGCGGTGAACAGACAAAGTATCTATACGCTGCCGACTACAGAAAACTAAAATACTTTTTACTTATACATAATTTAACGATGAATCAATTATATCCCTA
>NC_043002.1:61466019-61613519 GCF_006345805.1 Octopus sinensis | reverse complement strand
CATACCCTAAGAAATGCATGTGCAAAATGCGAGTATATATTTCACAAATATTTACTCATCGAATTTGACCAGCACGAGAATCAGCACCACCTGCACTACAGCCAACACCAAATTCATCATGAATGTTATAACCACAATCATCTGCATCATCATGTTAATCGGCATCATCTTTCCTATTGTTGTCGCCATCGTCCGCGTCGTTGTCAACATTATTTTCAACGCATTGCATTCATCATCACAATCATTATTACCAGGACGTAACACCCCTCCTACTTCAAAATGTATCAGAAATACACCAATGAAAACAAGTCTAACTTTTCATATTTCACTTCTTGTCTCTCGATCTCTACTGCTTCATGCCTTTCTCTTTCACACTTTTTTCTCTACTCCTCTCTCTCTCTCTCTCTCTCTCTCTCTCTCTCTCTCTCTCTCTCTCTCTCTCTCTCTCTCTCTCTCTCTCTCTCTCTCTCTCTCTCTCTCTCTCTCTGCGTATTCATATACATCCATCTATATAAATCTTCTCGTTTATATATTTTTCTCATCATACATAATTCTTACTTAAATGTGATCGGAATCACGGAAAGAAAAGTTTGTGATTGAGGACAGATTTTAACGTGTGATTATGTATAATTTTTTTCAATTTCTTTAGATTCGATTTATACATTATCTCAAATTGAACTGAACGTCTAATAGCGATTAGACGAACTTAAGTCCTGTATATTCAGGCCAAACAAAAAATTAAGAGAAGCTAATGCGATAAATATCTTCACCGTTTCATATAGGAAGAATTATTCCCCTCAGAGAGAAGACCTTACAATTGTCCATCGTTTCAACACAAACACACTCATACCCACATACACACACGCACACAAACACAAACACACACATTACAAACACTGGTGCATCTATATAATATATATATATATATATATATATATATATATATATATATATATATATGTACATAAGTGGTTTATGGAATTAAAACACAAAAATTTGTAATTATTGACATAAAGCACATAATCTTATTCAGTGTTGCTAGAGGAACTTACTCTAAGTTATACAATGGAAAAAAAAACATAACGGAAGAGGATAAAATGACCAACATTACCCAAAAAGTTAATGATACAAATATCTATTTCATTATATCTGTAAGATATGTTTCTATAATGATGTTAACATTTGGAACTATCGGGAATATAACCGCCATTGCAACATTTTGCAGAAAGAATATGCGTCGGAATAAAGTTGTTCCCTATATTCTATGTTTAGTTTCTGTAGATATGATTTCGATTTGTTTGAATTGCCCAATAATTATTTGGACGTCTAACTCACTACAATTAGCGGAACCAAGCAACAGTATTTCATCAAGCCGAATTTACAGAATCATTGCAATGGCGTTCAGCATGTTTTCCTCCTGGATTACGGTAGTTATATCATTTGAACGCCTGGGAGCAATCCTTTGTCCTTTTTCCAAACTTGGTTCTTCTGGACGTTACAAACCTTTCATCGTACTCTTTTTTCTTTCTGTTTGCATTGCCGTTACATTCGCAATGATTATGATATTTATAAAGAATGATAATTACCGAAAGTGCGCTGCACATTTCTTCTATTCGTTTCTGCCTGCTATATTATTATTGATCATGTCTATTCTCATGATTTACAAAATACTCCACCCTGCAAATCTCGGCCAGAATGTCCAACGAAGTTCTACATCACAATCAAAAAATTCGATTTACCTCGTAATAACAATTAACAGTGTATTTTTGATAACAACCTTCCCTCTTTCTATCAATACATTCCTAAATGTTTTTCTATCGAAGAGTAATGATGCAATAACTTTGATGTTCGATCTGATAGCGTGTGTCAATAACAGTATCAACTTTATATTATATTTTGTGGTAAGTAAATCGTTTCGAGACAATTTGAAACAAATATGTTTCAAGCAAACTGGTGTTCAGAGAAGATGTGTCTATACTCTGCCGAATACAGGAAACTAAGATACTTTTAACTGATACATAATTTAACCATGCATATTTTGTATCCTTATTTTCTTATCACAGTCAATCTAACATCTTCATATATCCGATACTTTTATATATACGTGCATCAGGTGTTCCAATGTATGTTTCGTCTACTAGTTGACAATTTCTTGCATTATTTTCACTTTTCGTATAGTGCTACATGTTTAAATGTAAGCATATTGGAACAAGTTCATTATATATCTTCTGCTACTTTAGTGACGTCTATTAATTTGCCTTCATGTTAATTATATTCCTAATATGACAATCGCTTACTTGTAGTTTTCGCTTTTAGTTTTTTAAATCATCGTATGAGTTCAACAGATTTCTTTTAAGTTGACAAAGTTAGTTGAACATTATTTACATTATTTATATTTGACGGATATTTGTTCTCATCTTGTTTATTGTTAACACAACGTTTAGCTGATATACCCTCCCGCCTTCATCAGGTATCTTGGGGAAATTTCGAACCTGTGTTCTCATTCCTAACGTATTTTTCGATGTTGTTGTTGTTATTGTTATTATTATTATTATTATTATTACTACTACTACTACTACTACTACTATTCAGGTCACTGGCTGGAATCGAACTCGGAATCTTGGGGTTAGTAGCCCGCGCTCTCAACCACTACGCCATATGCCCATTAACAAAAACAAGGTGAGGACAAATGATACAAATATACTTTTTATTATATCTATAAGATTTGGTTCTATAATGATATTAACAAGTGGAACTATCGGGAATATAACCGCCATTGCAACATTTTGCAGAACGAATATGCGTCGGAATAAAATTGTTTCATATGTCCTACGCTTAGTCGTTGTAGATATGATTTCAGTTTTCTGGAATTGCTCAACAATTTTTTGGACGGCTAATTATCTAAAATTCGAGGTAATCCTGGCAACAGTATTTCATCAAACCACATTTACAGAATTACTGCACTGCTTTTCAGCCTATTTTCGACCTGGATTACGGTAGTTATATCATTTGAACGCCTGGGAGCAATCCGTTGTCCTTTTTCCAAACTTAGTTCTTCTGGACGTTACATACTATTCATGGTACTCTTTTTGCTTCTTATCTGCATTATCATTATGTTGGTAATGATTATAATATTTATGAACGATATTCATTACCGAAAGTACGCTATACATTTCTTTTATTCGATTATACTCGCTACATTATTATTCATCATGTTTATTCTTATGATTTATAAAATACTCCACCCCGCAAATCTTGGCCAGAATGTCCAACGAAGTTCTACTTCAAAAATTCGATTTATCTCGTAATAACAATTAGAAGTGTATTTTTGTTTAAAAATCTTCCCTGTGTATTATGGCATTCCTAAATGTTTCTCAATCCAATAGTGAAGAAGTATTAGCTTTGTTGTTCGATATGATAGCGTCCGTTAATAACGATATCAACTTTATATTATATTTTGTGGTAAGTAAATCATTTCGAGGTAATTTAAAACAAATATGTTTGAAGCAAGCTGCGGTGAATAGAAGTGTGTATACGCTGCTGAATTCAGGAAACTAAAATATATTTTACTTATGAACAATATATCGATGCGTAATTTGTATCCTTATTTTCTTGACCTAGTTAATCTAATACAATTGTAACTCGTAACCTCTTTATGCATCCGATATTTCTATATATGTATAAGAACAACGTGTGTACCAACGTGTAATGTTTAACGATTTCTTGCATTATTTTCGAACTTTTGCATATTGATATATGTATGTTTAAATGTAAGTATTTTAAAAGTACATGGTACGCCTTACGTCACTCTAATGACGTCTTCATATTTGCTTTTATATTGGTAAATTCCTAATACACCTACCATATTATTTGTAGTTTTCACTTTTACAGTTTTTGAAATCAGCGTATGCGTTCAAGAGTTTTCTTAAAACCTGACAAGGGGAATTGAATTAAACCTTGACGCGGTAAGAGCCACCGATGGGAATTAAGATGTATCGCATCAAGATTCGAAATCACCGGTGATCTGGTTATGTCCGCTAGGGAATTGTCTGCCTTTTCACTGAGTAAGATAGTGCTTTTGTTGCAACTAAGTTATTTTAACTCCTTTTTCTAGCAATGCTGGCACTATTCAGTAATCTTTGTCACTTTGGTGACGTCTATAAAACTGTTTTTAGTTTGTTGAATTGCTAATAAGCCACGCATATTACTTTTGACTATATACATACACACACACAACACACACACACACACACACACACATATATATTTATATAAATATATATATATATATAGAGAGAGAGAGAGATAGAGAGGTAGTATGCGTATACATATACATACACACACACACACATATATATATATTTATTTATATATATATATATATATATATATATATATATATATATATATATATATATATATATATATATATATATATAGAGAGAGAGAGAGAGAGAGAGAGATATTATGCGTATACATATACATACACACACACACACACACACACACATATATATATATATACATACTCATTCGTACATGCATACATAAATATATATGCGCATATATGTACGTATATGTGTGGGTTATTTTAAGCGTGTGAGCATCTGTGCGTATATGTGTGTGGTGTGATGTGTGTGCGTATGTGTGTGTACGCGTGCATGTGCGTATGTGTAATACAAAATATTACCTCCTGTAACGTCACCGGAGGCATAACGTCGCCAACGCTACTGTCTAAATGATGTTGGCATCAACTTTAAAATTGCCCCAAGGTTTGGTCTCCGTGCTATCCGTCCCCGACAGATGTCATGTTCACATCGTATCACAACACTAAGACAGAACTATTACAACTCAACTGGACCTGTTGTCTCTAACTTTATGCCAAGTCATATAAGTGAAGAACAGGATCCCCTAATGCTCAAACGGTTCTAGGACTAATATCTCCATGAGTCTCCTGATAACTCTCATTGCAAACAATGACTATTTATTCGAATGGAGTACGTTGACGATATAATGCTCTACGTAAGACATCATCAAATGTATTTTCCAGGTCGTGCTATTAAACTAGGCACGGCCTGAGCCAATTCTGGCCGAAATTTATCTATGTATCGAAGTAAGTGTATATATAAATGAGCGTGTGTTTGTGTGTGTGTGAGAGTGTTTGTGACTCTGTGTGTGTGCGTGTGCGTTTGTGTTGTATGTCTTTATATATATATATAAATATCAAAGTATTGAAGTATGTATTCACACACCTATATATACACCTATTCATACGTGTGTGCTTTGTGTGTGTGTGTGGTGTGTGTATGTGTGTGTGCATGTGTTTGTGTCCGTATCTGTGTGTGTATCACTGTACATGTATGTAAGCATGTATATATCTATATAATCTTTGTAATCTTTCTCATTCGACAGCAACATATAATAAAAATATATTTACTAAAACTTGACTTCTACGAAACATTTAGTGCCTGATTTTTTTCTCTATCTTCTCTTTGTTACATTTAGGTATTTCAACTTTCTCTGTGAATAAATAACCACTATAGCTTCAATAAAACTATTACACTAATGTATTTGCTATGTGAAATTACGTTTCTGGAATTTTATTTACACAGAATAAAATTATTTACTGAAATTCTTTTTTGAAATGCGTTTTATTTAAGCCAAGAATGTTTGCATAAAAATTTAATTGTACGATTGTACTGAGCAATGTTTAGCATCCATATTAGTGCAGACTTGTAAAATGAACTATTATACACGGATTGATCATTCGTTGATGAAAGAAGGCAGCGAGCTGGCAGAAACGTTAGCACGCCGGGCGAAACGCCTGGCCGTATTTCGTCTGCCGTTACGTTCTGAGTTTAAATTCCGCCGAGGTCGACTATGCCTTTCATCCTTTTGGGGTCGGTAAATTAAGTACCAGTTACGCACTGGGGTGGATACAATCGACTTAATCCGTTTGTCTGTCCTTGTATGTCCACTCTGTGTTTAGCCCCTTGTGTGTAGTAATGAAACACGTATTTCGACTGCCGCTACGTTCTGGGTTCAAGTTCCGCCGAGGTCAACTTTGCCTTTCATCCTTTCGGGGTTGATAAATTAAGTACCAGTTACGCACTGGAGTCGATGTAATCGACTTAGTACCTATGTCTAGCCTTGTTTGTTCCCTCTATGTTTAGCCCCTTGTGGGTAATAAAGAAATAGGTATTTCATCTGCCGCTACGTTCTGAGTTCAAAATCCGCCGAGGTCGAATTTGCATTTCATCCATTCAGGGTCGATTAAATAAGTACCAGTTGCGCACTGGGGTCGATGTAACTGATTTATTGACCTTCACCCAAATTTGAGGCCTTGTGCCTCTAGTAGAAAGGGTTATTAATTGATGAAGCCTGCAAAGTGGTAGTAATTCTAAGTACATTCACCTATCATACTTTCTGACATTTTATATTTTATATACACCTCATGAAATAATTTCAAAGGTTAGGTCACCTGGAGTTGAACTGAAATAGAACTTTATATTATGATTCTCCGTATTGAAATACTGTGTGGTATTTTAGCCGTTTCCACTACACGAGTTTTCTGTGATATTCACATATTCCTTAGGATATATGTGTGTGTGTGTGTGTATGTGTGTGTATGTGTATGCATGTAAGTTGAACTACAAATTCATATGTGTGTGTATGTGGTTGTGTAAGTATGTGTTTTTTCCCTGTCTGTATGTATATCTAAACAGGATTTCGCAAAAAATATTCGTAATATTTACCCCGCTCACTACATATGTTTCATTGTGTTTATACATAATAGGGGTTTTATTTAGAATTAGGCATGAATTAGTTTTGATATGGTTAAAAAAGCATATAAAGTTGTAACAGAACTAAATATGGCTGGGCCAACACTGACCTCATCTTATCTAAGTATTTTCGTATCTAATATTGAGAGGGCGAAAGAGACTTTTAGCGATAAATGTAATAAACGCACACACACACATACAAACACATACGCAAACACACACTCACAGACACACATATAAATATATGTGCGTGTGTATAAATGCCTGCACACACTAATATGTATGCATGCACGTAAATATATTCATATACATATATACATATAAGTACTAATGCATATATATAAACAGACACTTATGTGTTTGTCCATAGACACACATACATTCATATGTTAAATATGTATACACACATATTTACGAATACTCACATGAACACTTACACAACTGAATGCATACATAAACATGCCTACACTCACTCAAATATATGGGTACTTTCAGACACAAAACCATTTAGCATATGTGTTTAAATACACTAAACGATAATGAGGTAAGTAAAAATTGTTATACGGTAATCTCTCGACTATCGCGGGTGACAATTTCCAAAGCCTCACACACAAATAATTAAAATCTAAAAAATAGAATATCTATCGGCCGGAGAAACTCCCGATATAAATTTACATGTATTAGACAAATAAATCTGCGATAATATTTAATTTGCTTTGCGGGATGGAAAGGACTGTTTCAACGAAGTTTCAACGAAGTTGCATCTTGCCCTTACCTTTGAAACGCTGAGTAGATAAAACAGGGACCACTGAAGAAGGGGAATATTATTTATAATGTATGTCTCGATTCTCTGTTTGTTATTTTCGTTGTTTGAAAAAAGTTCGTTTCTATGATTTTGTTTTATGTTTTCGTTTATCATTGTGTTCAACATTTTTTTGGTGCCCTGCACCCATATATGCATGTATATATACATATATATGTAGGTATGTACATATATGTATGTATATATGCATATACTTATATATTATATATATATATACTAGTATTATAACCCTATTTCTTTCGGGTCTTCGTGGGTCACATTTTAAAGATGAAGAATTTTGCACCAGAGGCCACGCGTTTCAATTGAGCAAACTCAAACTTGCTATGCAAACTCCGCACCACTTTTAACATAGGTGTGCAAATTTTCAGGTCAATCCTACCACATTTACCAATACTTTTGCCTGCACAACTGCTTGTCAGACAATGTCCGCCCTTTTCACAAATATATAGTAGATATACATGTAAGTATGCACATACATACATACATACATACATACATACATACATACATACATACATACATACATACATACATACATACATACATACATACCAACGTAAACAATCCTAGAAATTAATACACAATGATATAACTATACACTCAGAAATATTCCTGTCCTTCAAGCACGGTGCGTAATTTTCATCTGTTATTAAAGCATAAGCAAATTCCATTTTCTGTACTCCCGATCCGCCAGCCCAGCATCCAGTCACCCTTTACCCCACATAGCATTTATATACACTGGAGTGTAGGGTATTTGAACGATAGTGTGAGACGGGTGACAAAAGCCCGTATCATTTTACACAAATTCATTGTGGAGGTAATTTGAAGGCGATTTGAAAGTGCTATGGCGTTAGAAACACAGGCAAAGTGTGATGCTAGATGTTCCTAGCCAGAATCTCAAACGCAGGTAGAAACACTAGTATATCAGATTTAGAGATAGGGGTAGTCTTCACCGGGCGGCACTTTTAAAGGGGCACCACTTTTGGGCCTGCTGAAAATGGAAGGGCCGCTCTGGGCAGCATACATTCAATCTCTGATATTGGGTGGCAGAGAGTGTGATGGCCGTCTCTTTGTAGAATGCGAACGTCCCTGCAAGATTCGTGTCCTCCTTTGTGTGGAAAGCAGGTCTATCTAGGTGTAACATTGCTTCTTCGAAATATGTGGCGTGATGAGAAAAGGAAGCTTGGCGTTATCTGCAGGTGACTAGGCATCCAGTTTATTGCAATCGAGAAAAATATTTTTAAAAATTAGACACCAGCTTATCTTTGGTTGTCGGAATGTAAAAACTATACAAGGCAGCAAACAGAGTGTAGAATGAAAAGCAGCACTAATTGCAAAGGTAATATTGATAATGTTGTTATAAGTGAAAACAGGTTTGCAGACACTGGTGAATTAGTAGCTACACATTCTCTTGGAGGAGAAAACTGGCAGATGAACCAAGAATTCATGGTGTTCGCTTTGCCATTTAATTGACTCTATTTCGCAAGATATCACCCCTGAAGTAGTTGATGAGCGTGCCATGATACTTCATATAATCATAGGTGATTCCTCATCTATGAATATTATTTGTGCATATCCATCTACTTTACCAACATCCGAACAAGAACACATCTCCTCGAAATTGCAGACAGTTGTCAGTGCCTACAACAATCTGCATGGGATAAAATGTGTCATGATTCACCAAAATAATGTGAATTGAAGAATCAGACCAACAAAAGAATTATATCCTACAGTCAACCGACACATTTGCCCAATCTCAGGCGAAATCAAAATCATCGTTGTCCCATTTGTGATTTCATACCAAAATCCAAACATGGACATAAATAACATTCACGCGACCTTCGTAAAGAGACGCAACTTCTTTCATATTTACAGTTGTTATCTCTCTCTCTCTCTCTCTCTCTCTCTATGTCTTTCCATTTAAATTCTTTCTTTGAAACACTCATACATCGAAATTCACGGGAGTGAACAGCATATATTTATATATACATATATGAAATTAAATTAGGCACAAATTTTATTATTGCATATAGTATATCCTTTTCTACTGTAAGTACAAGGCCCGAAATTTTGAGGGAGGGAGTCAGGCGATGAGATCGCCCCAGTACGCAAGTGATACTTAATTTATCGACCCAGAAATGATGAAAGGCAAAGTCGACCTCGGCGGAATTTGACGTCAAAACTTAAAGTCAGACGAAGTTCCGCTAAGCATTTCGCCCTGCACGCTAACTTTTCTGCCACCTTGCCACATTATTGCATGTAATATATCTATTTCTCTATTGCCCACAGGGTGTTAAACATAGAGGGGACAAACAAGGACAAACAAAGGAATTAAGTTGATTACATCAACCACAGTACGTATCTGGTACTTATTTAATCGACCCCGAAAGGATGAAAGGCAAAGTCTATCTCGGAGGAATTTGAACTCAGAGCATAACGGCAGACGAAATTCCGCCGCGCTAACGATTCTGCCAGCTCGCCGCCATTCGAATCTTTTCTACTCTAAGTACGAGGCCCGGAATTTTTGGAGACGGGGCCAGACGATTAGATCGACCCTAGTACAAAACTGATACTTAATTTATCGATCCTGAAAGGATAAAAGGAAAAGTCGACCTCGGTGGAGTTTCAACGTTTCTTTAAGCTCACCACATTAAAATTCCTTTTCTACTTTAGGCGCAAGGCCCGAAATTTTGAGGGAGGAGGCCATTCGATTATATCGACCTGAGTATGCAACTGGTACTTAATTTATCGACTCTGAAAGGATGAAAGGCAAAGTTGACCTCGGCGGAATTTGAACTCAGAACGTAAAGTGAGACGAATTTCCCCTAAGCATTTAGCCCGGTGCTAACGTTTCTGATTTCTTTACTGCTCACAATTGGCTACACACAGAGAGGACAAAAAAAGACAGACAAAAAGATTAAGTCGATTATATCGACACCAGTGCGTAACTGGTATTTATTTAATCCACCCCGAAAGGGTGAAAGGCAAAGTTGACCTCGGCGAAATTTGTACTCAGAACATAGCGGCGGACGAAATACTGCTAAGGATTTCGCCACCTCATCGCCATTAAGATCTTTTCTAGTCTACGCACAAGACCCGGAGTCAGTCGATTAGATCGACCGCAGTACAAAGCTGATACTTAATTTATCGACCCTGAAAGGATGAATGACAAAGTAGACCTCGACGGCATTTGAACTCAGACCTTAAATACAGACGAAATTCCGCTAAGCATTTCGCCCGGCATACTAAAGTTTCTGCCAGCTCGCCGCCTTGTTGCATGAAGTATATTAAAACCTAAAAGTATCCGAAAGTTCCGCCTGGAATGCCATTTCATATATTTCATGTAAAAACCCGCTAATACTCCCATCATATGAATTTCAATACTTAAAATTTCAGTCGCTGATCCTATCGGGAATATTAAGCCATTAATATATTCAATAATATCCATTCAACAGATTTGCTAAATGCATGTATTTAATAGATTAATTTAATGCAAGACCACACCGGAAATGCTGCAGTTACTTAATAGCGGTCAAGCCTTTGGCAGGAAGTTTTCTAGCCTTTTTCGCAATCAAAAGTGATATTGATTCTTCTATGCCTTTCATGTCATATCATTATAGATATTGTTTAAAATGTTACATCATCAATATCAAAGGATGAGTATAATGACCAATACCATTTAATCGGCATCTTATTCTCAGCTTCAGTCTGGATTCTTACCACCGCCCGCAACACCATCATCTTCATTATCTTCCGCATCACCCTTTCATTCCCATTGGTATCATGATTATCAGGACTATCATCAACATCACGATGGCTATAGTCATCTTAAATACAGCATTATATACAGCAATTGTAGAAATCGAAACTGACCTATCCTCATAAGAAAGGATGTACACATACATGCATACATATATGCATACATACATACATACATACATACATACATACATACATACATATATACATACATACATACATACATACATACATACATACATACATACATACATACATACATGCATACATATATATCTATTTATCTCCATTATATATAAATATATTTAGTTGAAAAGGCTTTACACCGGTAGAGGAATCATACAGATCTTACAGTGTCCGAGACAGAATTTTAAATTCGATACACTTATCTATTCTTACCATCAAGACCTACGAATGAAACGGGAGAAAATATGAACAAAACAGACACAGAAGAAATGATAAACAGGAGACAGACATTAAACGAATCAGAAGTACTTTTCATTTTAATCATACGGTACATTTCAGTTATATTGTTGGTATTTGGATCTATCGGAAATTTAGCAGTTTTTGCAGTATTTTTCAAGAAGAAAATGCGTCAAACTAAAATTGTCCCACATCTCCAGTGTTTAGCTCTTGTAGATTTCATTATAATATGGTTGACTTATCCAAGAATTATATGGAAAACAGCCATTTTGTTATCTAGAATATCAATTACATCTTCTTTAATGTTCAATATATACGCGCGTCTAACTTTTACTGTGTATATATATTCCTCCTGGATAACGGTTGTCATATCTATTGAACGTTTGTTGGCAATTTTTTGCCCATTTTCCAGACTTCATTCTTCTGATCGTTATAGACCTTACATCGTGCAGGTTTTGCTTCTTGTATGTGTATCTGCTACGTACGCGATGTTGACAATATTTCTAAAGAATAAGGTATACGAATTTTGCGCAGGATACTTCATTTATTCATTCATACCAGCTACGATTTTACTAATTAGCTCTATGTTGTTGGCGTATAAAATTCTCCATCGACCACACCTCGGTCAGCGTTTTCAAAGAAATTCTTCAGACCAGACAAAACATACCATTTATGTTGTCATCGCTATAAACTCACTGTTTCTTCTAACAACGTTTCCTACATCTATTTATTACTTTGTAAAGTCAATCCTAAACGTAAAAAACACTGCCTTATACATGTGTCTGGATACGATAGCTTGTATGAAAAATGCTTTCAACTTTATTTTGTATGCTGCGGTAAGCAAATCATTTCGCAAAAATTTGAAACAAGTATATTGTAAAGATGCTTCAGTGAACAGAAGTACAGTATATTCATTGCAGTCTGCAACAAGCTAAAGCTTTCGTTGTTTGAGTAAGTATCTACATATATGTCTATATATCTTTAATTTTTTTTACATAATTATCAATCGGTATTTCAGTTTCTTTCTGCCTATAACGTATGCGTTCTTTGATAAAGAAAAAAATTCCTTTGTATATGCAAATATATACGCATGTATGCGTATACACACGTATATAATATGTAAATTATGTGTGTGTGCGTGTGTGTGTGTTGTCTATTCAAATGCATTTCCTTTTCAAAATTTAAGGGAAACTACAAACGAAATTTAATTGTTTTATAACGATTGTTTTCAAACTGATTGGCAGTTCTGAAAGTAATGATCGACGTAATTAAGATGCAAGCACCAAGAATCCCTTTCCTTGGTATTTAAGTGCATTTTCTCCAATGGATTTCTTTAATTTTTCTACTATCCGCGACATTTTCCCGCAAAATTTGTCTCGTAATTAATTTTTCTACAAAAATGTCTATCGTGCGACGTCCGCTGAAGAGAAAGTGAACATTACCACTTCGTTCAATCAACTTGTTTTGGCAGACCAGTGGAATTTAATATATCTCAGCTAAAAAAGCCGTAGAATAAGGTAAAATATATATCTGGATTATGATTTTGAATTCTGGTTAGAGCCTCAATTATCCTCAGCAGGGCTTGCTCTGCCTAAAATTAAAAATCCATCTCGCGTCGTTGTAATCTGTAAAGATGATATTCTTATAATTTAATTTTCTTATTATTATCATCATTAATATTATTAAGTGAGAGATCCGTGCATGCCATGTAAGAGACAGTGGGTAAAATATACGAAGTCTAGTATGCCCATCATGATTACCCGTCTGAAAAGGGAACATCAGGTACATGTATAACAACAATATTTGTGCATCATAGTGATATTATCTCAAGATAAACCTTGTAGGTGGAGCCCAGTTAAAATTTTTTTCAGGTCGAGTAGCAAATCCCGCTCAATAGATCCTTGAATAAGGGTTGTATAAGGATGTTGAACAAAACACTCCTGTTTCCAAAGATGAGTTATCAAAACCCCAAAGAATTCTTCTCAACACATGGCTATGATGCTCCCACACTACACTACTTCTGCTCATGATCAGAGATGCACATATCGTCAGCCACTAAGGGACATGCTCAACTGGTTATGGCCAGCAGAATATTTAATGTAGCATATCTGTTATACCAAGACAAAACGTGTACATGATAACATTTCCAATCAGTTAAGATGAAAAACCATGAGAGCCGCCACCGTCTGGTACTGCCTCAGGGAATTTATTATTATTATTATTGTTGTTGTTGTTGTTATTGTTGTGTTGTTGTTATTGTTGTTGTTGTTGTTATTGTTGTTGTTGCTGTTGCTATTATTGTTATTGATATTCATCAGGGGCATATCTAAATTTATATTTAAAATAACATTAGTGACAGCAAGCGAAATTAGTACGAAGCAGCTATACAATAAATTCCTAATTATATTCGAGTATTTTCGAGTATATATTCGAGCATTCAAGTATTTTCCAACTAGATGGAAAGGCAAACGGACAGAAAGTGAGAAAGAGATAAAGGACGTATTCTAAATTATTGCCTTTCACGCAACGCCAATGTCTTTGTTTTTGTTATGTAGCATATGAATACTCAGTAGTATCTGAAAATTCTATTTGGGAAACCATTTCATTAACAAAACCATCTATACATACATTATGTGTACTATAATGTTCAAATTGAAATTTCCTTCATGGATTTAGTTCATCTGGGGAAAGTTAAATCCATTAATATATTCAATATACATTTAACACAAAGAACTTACATTATACTTAAAAAGTAAATCTCGTGCAAGCTTAAATTAAGATTACAGCGGAACTGCTAGAGTTACTTAAGAGTAGTCAAGTCTTCGGCAGGAAGTCTTCTATCCTTTTTGTAATCAAAAGTGATATTGATTCGTTTATACCTTTCATTTCATACTAGTAGAGATATCGTTAAAAATGTTATCTGCATTAACCAACTGGAATTGTCATCTCTCCCAATTCACGCAGCCAACAATACCACGATCATTGTCATACTCATCAACATCATCATCTGAATTGTCCTCCTCATCATCATCTTCTCTGTCGTTGTTGTCACCCTTAACAACGTCGTTATTATATACAGCAGCACTAGAAACTAGTGAAAAAGTAAACTAGCTTCGTTAAAACTGTATCCATACATATACATACATATACAAGCGAGTTTATTTACCTATATTAAACACAAACAGAATTATGTGAGAAGACTTCAGACACATAAGGTGTAGATACACTCTGCAGATATCACCGGCTTGTATAAGACCTATTAAATTTTGGTGTATAATGGTCATTTGATGCGTTTTGTTATTTCGGCTGTCCTATTTACCTCTCCTGTGGATGAACATTTGAACGAAACAGAAATAGACACCATGAACAACAGCACCCATACGGAAAACAATGCAAATATTCATTTATTTAGAACTATTCTCTATTTTTCAATAATTTTATTGACATTTGGTTCTATCGGGAATTTAACAGTTTTTGCAATATTTTTCAGGAAGAATCTGCGTCAGACTAAAATTGTCCCATATCTTCAATGTTTAGCTCTTGTAGATTTTATTGCTATTTGGTTGAATTACGCAAATATCATATGGAGGTCACACGCTTTGCAATCTAACACGGCATATCCAAGTATATTCAACAGTGAAATATATGGAGGTGTTACATTTTCTATAAACATATATTCTTCCTGGATAACAGTTATCATATCTCTTGAACGTCTTTTGGCAATTTTTTGCCCATTTTCACAATTTCATTCTTCACAACGTTATAAACCTTACCTTGTACTGCTTCTGCTTCTTGTATGTGTTGCTGTTACGTATACAACGCAAGCAGTATTTTTAAATAATGAGATGTACACTTTTTGCGCCGGACTCTTCATTTACTCATTCCTACCAGCTATAATTTTAATAATCAGCTCTGTTTTGTTGGTGTATAAAATACTCCATCGAGCTGAGCTCGGTCAGCATGTTCAACGCAATTCTTCAGAGCAGTCAAAAAATATAATTTACATCGTCATCGCTATAAACTCAATCTTCCTACTAACAACGTTTCCGGCATCTATTAATTACTTGATACTAACATTCCAAAACCAACCTGATGTGGTCATATATATCTTCTTAGATATGATAGCTTGTATGAATAACGCTCTAAACTTTGTTTTGTATGTTGCGGTAAGCAAATCATTTCGTGATAATCTAAAAGAAATATGTGGTAAAAAGACTTCAGTGAACAGAAGTACGGTGTATTCGTTACAGGTTACAACGCACTAAGGCTTTCATTAATGGAGGGATTTGCCGATTAGGTAAGAATCTAGATATATATCTAAATTTTTCGTAAAGTTTATAATTTTACATATTTATCAAACTGTCTTTTCGAACTGTCCTCAACATATACATCATTTATATAGCATATATAATCATAACGTTTATCAATTTAAAATCACACACACACACATACCAATATATATATATATATATATATATATTATATATATATATATATATATATATATATATATGCATATAATAATATTAATAATAATGATAATAATAATAATAATAATAATAATAACAAAGAAAAGGTCACAGAAAACGAGAAAGCAACCATACTCTGGGATATGCCGATACACACAGATAGGGTAATTAAGGCCAACAGACCAGATATAGTTGTCAGAGTTCATGAAGAAAAAAATGCTTTCTAATTGATGTATCAATACCGGCAGATGACAACGTGTCTCTAAAAGAAATGGACAAACTCTCAAAATACAAAGACCTGGAAATAGAGGTAATCAGAATGTGGAATCTAAAAACAGAAGCAATTCCTATCATAGTAGGTGCATTAGGCATGATAAAAAATATTCAGACAAATACATAACAAAAACACCAGGACTTACAAACACATATAACATACAGAACATTACACTACTAGGCACTGCACACATCCTACGCAGAACACTTTCCATACAATAACCATCAGAGCATCACAATAAATCACAGCACATACCTAAGGCACACAGAGCTGCGCTCGGTAGTGAAGTAAAAGCACGCTATAAAAATAAAACTACTGAATAAAAATAAAACTACTGAATAATAATATATAATAATAATAATAATAATAATAATAATAATAATAATAATAATAATAATAATAATAATAATAATAATAATAATAACAATAATAAATAATAATAATAATAAAAATTAAAATAATAATAATAATAATAATAATAATAATAAAAATAATATAAAATAATAATGATGATGATAATGATAATGATAATGATAATAATAATAATAATAATAATAAATAATAATAATAATAATAATAATAATTAGTAATAATAATAATAACAATAATAATAATAATAATAATAATAATAATAATAATAATAATAATAATAATATAATAATAATAATAGTAATAATAATAATAGTAATAATAAGAATAGTAATAATAATAATAAATAATAATAATAATAATAATAATAATAAATGCCCTGATGCAGTACCAGGCAGTGGCTCTCATGGCTTCTGATCTTAACTGATTGGAAGTGTTATCATGTACATTGTTTTGTCTTGGTATAAAAGATGGGCTACAGCAAATATTCTGCTCAATACCACAGATTTGCTTGTCAGTTGTTTGACCTTAACCAGTTGAGCATGTCCCTTAGTGGCTGACAATATGTGCATCTCTGATCACGAGCAGAAGTAGTGGGGGAGCATCATGGCCATGTGTTGAGAGGGATTCTTTGGAGTTTGAATGGTTCACCTCTGGAAACATAGGTGTTTCGTTCAACATCCTAAAGCAACCCTTATTCAAGGACCGTTTGAGCAGGATGGGCTACTCAACCTGAAGAAAATTCTAACTGGGCCCCACCTGCAAGGTCATGTGCTGTTTATCTTGATATGAGATCACCATGTCGCGCACATATGGTTGTGATGCATGTGCCTGGTGTACCTTATCAGACGGGTAGTCATGATGGGTATATTGGGCTTCGTATATTTTACCCCAGTGTCACTTGATGGCATGAACTGCTCTCTCACTCAATAATAATAATAATAATAATAATAATAATAATAATAATAATAATAAATGCCCCGATGCATTTATTATTTCTTTTAATGATTGTTGGTCAATGCGACTAACGATTCTGAATTCGTCATGCATTGTCCTATCATTTAAATCTAAGAAAAGCATACTTCCATTTTAAATTTAGAAATATGTTAATTGAAGATGAATAGGTGCCTTAGTGCCCACATTTAGACCTGACATATTTTGATGTAACTTTTTCTACTAAGCCAAATCTCAAACTATTTATGCCAAATTGTAGCTGAGATAGTGTCCTCGCTAAAACTGTGAACAGTTTGCAATTTAGTGGAGAACTGAATTAATGATGAAGCTTCGAATCTGCTGAGATTGACGAAATGGCGGACTTAAGTATATATTGAAACACTACCGCGGTTGAATGATATATACATACATACATACATACATATACATATATATATGTATGTATGGTACACACATATTAACATACGCCTGCATACGCGCATACATATATTCACACTAATATTCATACAATGCAAAAACGCTGATGTGCACAGATTATATATATATATATATATATAGATAGATAGACATGTATCTGTTTATATATATATATATATATATATATATATATATATATATATATTATATATATATACATATATATATTATATATATATATATATATGTATATATATATATATGTGTGTGTGTATTTCCATCTGTGTCTGTGCTTGCATCTGTATGTGTGTGAGTATGTGTCTCTGTATGTTATAATTTCCCTGGTGGTGCCTTAATTCTCATAAAATTTTGTCTTTGTATGATGGTTTCACAGTCCTCATAGTATGAGTATATATGAAGTAATAGGCAAAAGGCTGAGGACAGCTATATCCCTGGACAGCAAATTTCTGAGTTTCCAGGAACTCGCTATGAATTCCTTACCGACTTTAATTTTGATGCGAACCCGCCAACTTGAATTGTTTCCAACGATTACTTCGACGTTACTGATATTTTCCGAGGCCATTAGTTATTTCCTGAAAGTAGGGCGTATGGTTGTTTCAGCAGTTTTACTTTATAAACAGAATGAATTCAAAATTTTTAATGAACAAACTAAATGAATAACTAAATTAAGATATTCGCATACATGACAATTTAATTCAAAATTTCGGAGATGTACATGCCTAGCAAGTGGTTTGATCTGAAGGCTTGTATTCACATTAATAATAATAATAATAATAATGATAATAATAATAATAATAATAATAATAATAATAATAATAATAATAATAATAATGATGATGATAATGATAATAATAATAATAATAATAATAATAATAATAATAATAATAATAATATAATAATAATAATAGAACGTGATAGACACGTATGATCCGTTGTGTTTTTCAATGTCTCCTATATGTGTTTCAAGCAATATTTGTGTAAATGAAAATTTTATCGAAATTTTGAAATGCATGAATTTCACCATTTCCCATCTTTTGTTTTATTATGTAGAAACAAACGTAATGAAAACTCAATCTGAAAGGCACATTTAATGAAGCCAAGTAAATGAAAAGAACGAATTCTCCAGAAATGATATTGAGCCGTTATTCACTACAATTATTGGCTCCAGACAACACTATTTTAATCAAACTAAATTACGTGAGCGTCTCATTTGTTTTCAAAATATATTCCCTCTAGATTACAGTATTTATGTCAATTAAACGCTTAAGGGCATTTTTTGTCCCATTTCCAAACATTGTTCTTCTGAACATTATAAACCTTGCATCGTATTTAAAATTTTCTTGTATGTGTTGCTTTAACTTACGCAATGATTGTGATATTTATAAACAATAAAGATTAAAAAACGCAAGCTGCAACCATAATAGAAAGATACAGAGCCCCCAAATTTTGGGCATCACTGAGACTACGCAGGCGGATGGATCGAGATGAGCAGTGGTTCCACTCCCACGCATCAACAGACTCCCACGCATTCAACAGACTTGAACCACCAAATTTTTATCTGTGGGGGTATCTCAAGTATAATGTTTACCATAACAACCCTCAAACGATTGGGGAACTAAAAGCAGTAATGGCAGCAGAAATCAGGATAATCTCCAAAGAGAACAATTTTGTGCGACGTATGCAAGTGTGCCTCCAACGCCGCGGAGGCTATTTGGAGCATATTTTGAAAAGAACATGATTTTTATGCAAAGGGAATAATCGTACACAGACCGAATTTGAAGTCGAGAAAATTTCATGAAATTTCCTGAACCTTTGTAGGATTTAATAAAACTTTTATGGGTTCCGTTTTGGTGGGGTCACCTTGCATTATTTTTTAATCATGTTGGTTCTTATGTTTCAAAACTTGGAAACTCAACCAGATTGGTCAACGAAGATTTACATTACAATCAAAGCATTCTGTTTACCTGGCGATAAGTATTAATATTGTGTTTTGTTGACATCCTTTCCTGAATCTATTTACATGTGTCTTATTGTGTTTTCAATGCGAGATAAATAATGTAACAAATTTGTAGTTCGACATGGTAACATTTCTTAATAACGGTGTCGACATTTTATTGTATTTTGTGGTAAGTAAATAATCCTCAACAATTTCACACAATATATGCTTCATGCAACCGTCAATGAACGGAACACAGTTTCTATGTATTGCCGTGTACAATAAAGTAAATTATTCTTAACATACATACTTGTAATTAAGCATCACTTATACCTACTTATTGTTGTATGGGTCTAATACATCTGTATATCCATACAGAAAAGCACGCACACATAAACACACACACACACTCACAGACACACGCAGGTAATATACATGTGTATATATATATATATATTCTTCCAAAGAGCCTGAGGAATCTGCACAAAGTAGATGTAGGTGATTTTAAATCAAAGCTGGACCTCTTCCCATCGAGAGTTCCATACAAACCTACCTCACGGCAAGAGGTGAAACAAAGGGTAGCTACATCAAGCTCCATATGTTGGAGAAGGCTCTTAGTAATAACAGAGTAGCAAAGCGGCGGTGCATCAGCATGGCCGCAGCTCTGAGCTGATACTAGAGGAAATATATATATATATATATATATATATTATATATATATATATATATATATATATATACATATATATATTATATGGGTCCTGGTAGGTTACAAATATAGGGTATTTCCATTGCACCTTTCAACTCGATATCTGGCATAGCAACAAATATTGTCTCATTCCAACCTAATACGTAATACATCAGGTGTAGCGAGTTCTGATTTCACAATGGTAAAAACGTTGAGTCGATTTAGCGAAGAGTAAAATATAATCCGGATAAGAGAAAGAAAAAGCAATATTCTTTAAGTTGTATGACTCGTTTTCTTTTTTTTTTCGTTCTTCGAAAAAAGTTCGTTTCCATGTTTTTGATTTTGTTTTCGCTTCTCATTGTGTTCGGCGTTTTTTTATGTCCTGTACCCATATATATGTATGTATACATATATATGTAGGTATGTGCCTATATGTATGTATATATGCATATATTTATATTATTTATATAAATATATATATATATATATGTGTGTGTGTGTGTGTACGTATATATACATACATACATATATATATATATATATAATATATTATATATATATATATATCTATATATATATATATATATATACATATATTATCTATCTATCTATATATATATATATATACATATATTATCTATCTATCTATCTATCTATCTATCTATCAGCTATGGTCACCATCCAGTGTCAAGTTGATCACACAACTTGAGGCGATCCAACGAAGCTACACAAAGAAGATAGCCTCTATGCAGATGTAAGCTACTGGGAAAGACTCTCAGAGATTAAAATTAATTCCCTGGAGCGTAGGCGGGAAAGATATGCCATAATATACATCTGGAAGATCCTGGAGGGAAGTGTCTGAACTTTGGCATCGAGAGTTACGCAAATGCCAGAACTGGGCGCCACTGCGTGGTGCCTAGGACTCCAAACCTGCATCAAGATGTAGGACAAGATTCTGTGATAGCCTGGGCTTCCGAGGCCCACAGCTCTTCAATATCCTCCCGAAGAACCTGAGAGACCTGCATGGGGTGGATACAGATGTCTTTAAAATGAAGCTGGATCTCTTCCTGTCAGGTGTCCCAGATGAACCAACGTCACGGCAGGAGGGGCAGATGAGGGCAGCTGCATCGAACTCTCTCATGCACCAAATAGCAGTTGCTAGAAAGCCTCCATGAAGTGAACCAAGTAGCAACACCAAATGCGGTGGTGCCCCAGCATGGCCACAGCTCATAAGCTGAAACTAGAATCAATCAATCAATCAATCATATATATATATATTACATACAGATATATATATATTTGTATAATATATATATATATATATATATATGTACGTATATATACATACACATATACATGCCGAAATCTACTTGGTGAAATTAATGATTATTCCAAATTAATTAATTTCACCCTATATTATTACTGATAACCATATTTCATCCCAGTAAATGACCACAACATCTTGTCTTGGCTACACGCTGGTGGGAAGGGGTTGGTAACACAAACTTTCATTCACACTTTGAATTTGGTGATACTGGTAACGGCTTTAGCTCGCTCTGATACTGAGTTGAGATGATGCCTTCTAGTACCTCGAAATTTAATATACAATTATTCATAATTGTAGTGTCCTACGCTGATGAGAAAAGAAGTTGGGTAAGAGATAATTATCTAATTCTTATGCTTTCCTAAAACTTAATTTCGAAACGTACGTCCGTAGGTGACTTAAAATTATATGATAGATTGCCGTCATTTCTTTCTCTCTTGCCTGTCTGTGTTTGCCTTTCAAGTGCTGTGGTTTTACTGAGATCTCCCTTTTAGTAGAAAGAATAGCTATAACTCTTTGACTGCTATTTCTAAATTCGGTGTGTGGTAAGGCAAATCGTTGCTAAACCCTTAATTACTTAGTATTACCATATATATATACATATATTTATATAAATATATATATATATATATATATATATATATTATATATATATATAATATATATATATATATATATATTTATATTTATATACATGTGTATGTGCGTGACTTTCTGTTTGTGTTTGCTTCTCCCCTCATCACCACTTCAGAACCGGTGTTGGTGTTTTTACTACCCCGTAACTAGGGGATTCAGGAAAAGAGAAAGATAGAATTAGTAGTAGGATATAAAAAATGAGTCCCAGATTCGACTTGTTTGACCAAAACTCTTCAAGGTGATGCAGTGACATGAATGAAAAAAGTAAAAGAATAAAAGAATATATATACGTGTGTGTGTTTGTGTATGTGTGTGTGTTTCTGTACGTGTGTGTGTTTGTGTATGTGTGTGTGTTTTTTTGTGTGTGTGTGTATTTAGGTAGGCAGGTAGGTATCTACGTATGTATATGTACAAATGTACACGCCTACACATATAGTAGGTTATTGTGGTTTTTAACCTTTAAATTCAGATGCACATATCTCGGCTCAAACAAAACTTTATTAATCGAAACAAACACCATCAGAATCAACACTCTTATGCCAACGCGAAACAAGTTTATTTTAGCCAGTAGCGTAAAAGTCCTGCATTCTGGAGGCGATGAAGTCATTGAAGGCGTGTTAGGCATCGTGCTGTTTTTTTTAAGCATTTCTCACGCAGGAAGTTGTGATGCTTGAAAACGTGGTAGTCAGTAGGCGAGAGGTCTGTGAGTATGGCGGGTGAGGCAGAGTTTCGTAGCCCAATTCGTTAAACTTCTGAAGGATCAGTTGTGCGACGTGCGGCCGACCGTTGTCGTGGAGAAGAATTTCTCCTTTTCTATTGACCAATACACGCTGTTATTGTCGGAGTTTCTTATGCATTTCATTCATTTGCTGTCATTTCTTCTCCGCCGTATGGTTTCGGCAGGATCAATAAAGCTGTGATGGATGAGACCAGCCGCAGACCACCAAACAGTCACGATAGCCTTCTTTTGGTGCAACTTTGGCTTTGGGAAGTGCTGTGGAGCTTCGTCGGCGTCCAAACACTGAGCTGAGCGTCGCCGGTTGTCCTAATGAATCCACCTTTCATCGCAAGTCACAATTCGGTCGAGAAACGCACCGTTCTTGTTGCGTTAAAGAAGGCAAGGTGACTGTTCAAAACGGCGGTTTTTTTTTTGGGGGGGGGTCGTTAAATTCGTGCGGCACGCATTTCTCAGGTATTTTTTGTTCCAATCTCTTTTAAGTGGTTGGAAATAGTCGTATAAGTTACGTCTAATTCAGAATCAAGCTCTCAAACAGTTGTTCGTGGATTGGCTTCGACTAAGGCTCTTTTTTGATTGTTGTCAACATCCGATGGCCGACCACTATGCTTATCATCTTCAAGATTCTCGTCACTGCTACGAAATTTGTTGAACCACCATTGTGCTGTAAGTTCATTAGTGATTCCTTGGGCTAAACGTTTCGTTGATATCGTGAGCTGTTTCAGAAGCTTGAACTGGAATAAGAAAGTTGTAAAATAATAAAAGAAAATTTGCTTTTTGTCCATAGTGTATTCAACGTTTCGGAAAAATTGGCCAAATTATTCAAAAACAAATAGACTAACACGATTTGATAGAGCGAAAATGGGCTTTAAAATGATATATAATGTCAAAGAAATTTAAGAAGAATTAATTTGAAAATATATAATTTAAGACCAAGATTTAATATTTCGCAAGAACTTTCTTGCGAAACTGATATTCCCATTTACTCCTAATGTAAACGCATAACTTTTTTTCTACCTTGAGGTAGAACTTTCCATAGTCATTAGCGTAAAGTTTCTCCCTCATTGAATTCCAGATTATCTTTGCAATTTCGGCTGGTTATACTCGAGATTGCTCCAATTTGGCCAGCCCGAAGGAAAAACTATGCTAAAAGCATTAGATTCCTTGGAAGAATGCAGCGAATGTATACGAAAATAAAGGTGGGGAAAAAACGGAGAATGTTACACAAGTACAAATAACAGGACATAACAACAGATCTCTCAAGCTGTTTTGAAGAATATTGAAGAGCTGTGGACTACAGTATGTGGTCCTGTATTGTGATAGTGATGCTGGTATCTTAAGCAGTCTGCAGTGTCGTCCCGTTCTGTTGATATGTGTAACTTTCAATGCCAAAATTGGTACAAGCCCATCGATGATTTTCCAGATGTGTCATCTGCATAGCTAGTGAGGTTGCTATCTGAGCCGCATAAGAGCATCTCTCAGAAGGCCCCTAAGAATAGCACAGCCCTAAGACAGTGCACTATGGAACACCATTTATTATTTGTGTTTCCTTTGAGGGGGCAACAGTATTACAAGCAACAGAGGCATTTTAACTCTCATTTCTAGAAATACTGGACTGGTTTGTGCTTCCAGCCACTTTAATGACGGTTTTGTTTTGCTTTTTGTTTGCCAATTGCGAATAAACAAACTGTACTACACACACGCACACACACACGCAAATACATACAAACACACACGTATATATACATGAGACTGAACAAGTGAAAGAAGCGCATTCAAGAGTGCCAACGAATTTGAATCAGTCCCAGCTGATACGATCAACGGAGCAGCCTGCTCGTGAAATTAACGTGCAAGCTGCTGGGCACTCCACAGACACGTGTCCCCTTAACGTAATTTTCAGGAAGATTCAGCGTCATACAAAGTGGGAAAAGGAGGGCCCTTTGAAATACAGGTACTACTCATTTTTACCAGCTCAGTGGGCTGGGGAAACATGAAATAAAGTGTCTTCTGCAAGGACACAATGCGTCGCTGGAAATTGAACTCACGACCTTACGATCCTTAGCCGAACTCTCTAACCACAGAAGCGACGCGCCTTCACCATACATATATATATATATATATATATATGTAAAAGTAATATGTGACAATTATCCGGTAGCCAAGATAAAACTCCGAGTTACGGATGCCAAGTTGGAAACTTCGAAACTCGGAGTTTTATCAGGGCTACCGAATAATTTTCACATATTACTCTTACAGATAAATTCCTCTATTTACATAATATCGAGGTCTCTTTCATTCTTTTGTTGTCTTACCATTTTTATCGATATATATATATATATGTATATATGTATGTATGTATGTGTGCATATATGTATATATATATATTATATATATGTATATATTTATATATACATATATATAACATATATATATATATATATACATATAGATATATATACACACACATACACACACACACACACACACACACACACACACACACACACCACACACACACACACAAACACACTTATATGCTTCCATACGTACATAATATATTAGTCAAATCAAAATATACATATTTGTAGATTACTACAACGCCAATTCACAATCAGAAGTCTTCCTTGGAAAATAATTACGTTGAGAAACCCACCAGCCCACTTGTATGCACTATGATTCTAGCCTTGAAATTTCCATCGTGAATTTAGATCCGTGCCCAGAAGCTTAATCGATTAGCATATTAAATACAATCAATAACTCATTTTAAATCATTTCAATCACGATACGTTAAAATGCATCTTTTTCTGTATTTCGGTTTAGGCGAGCATAATGCAAGTTAACAACGGAAGTTCTCGAGTTACTTAGCAGGAGTCAAGCCTTTGGCAGGATGTATCCTCGCCTTTTTTTTTGTTATCAAATAGGATATCGATCCATTTCTACCTTTAGTGTCTTATCACTGTTGATAATGTTACTTCATCCACATCAATCGACGAGCTCAATCCTCGCTATTATTTTATCGTCTTAGAAGTAGTCTGCCTAATCTTCCTTCCCCCAACCCCCACCGAAGCCACCGCCATCATCATCATGATTATGATCACCCTCATTATAATAACCCTCCCCATTCTCATTGTCATCTTCCTCCTCCTCCTCCTCATCATCATCATCATAATCACCACCATCATCCCGACGATGATGGTGGTCAGAAGTAATACATGAACACTAAAACGTAACTTATCATCACTATAACTGTATCTTGATGCACATACATTCATACAGACGTGCGTGCGCATACAGACTCTCTCTGTGTTATACATACATAGATTTATATAAAAAGGCTGAACACAACTTAAATGCAGTTATACCAGAAATGCGTTACATGTCAAAGAAGTGGAAGTTTGTGGAGGTATTTTATATTTGTTGCGTAATAGGAAGTGATTATATTTAACTATTCCTGCTAACCCACTGGATAATAAGCAAGAAGAAATTAACAAAAGAGAAATGGATGTAATGACCAACAGTAGCCAGGGTGTAAACGATACAAATATCGACTTACGTCACGTTTCAATAATTTTATTGACTTTTGGATCTGTCGGAAATTTAGCAGTTATTGCATTATTTTTCGCGAAGAAACTGCGTCAGAATAAAATTGCTCCATATCTTCATTGTCTGGCTGTTGTAGATTTCAATGACATTTGGATGTTTTTCCTCTAATTAATTTGGCTCATATCTAATTGGCAATCGAATACGGCCGCTACAGTAGTTTTAAGGAGTGACATTTATAGGTTCATCACTTTTTCTATATATACATATTCCTCCTGGATAACAGTTACCATATCTGTTGAACGTCTATTAGCTATGTCTTGCCCATTTTTCAGACTCCATTCTTCACAAACTTACAAGCCTTACAGTGTGCTGCTGTTGCTTCTTGTATGTATTGCTGTTACGTACGCAATACTAATAGTAGTTTTAAAGAATAAAATATATAGCATCTGTGCAGCATACTCCATTTATTCATTCATACCAGCTTTGATTTTAATAATCAGCTCTGTTTTGCTAGTGTGCAAAATACTTCATCGACCCAAATTCGGCCAGCATGCTCAACGGAATGCCTCAGAGCAATCAAAAAATAGTATTTATGTAGTGATTGCAATAAACACACTCTTTCTACTAACAACGTTTCCTATGTTGTGGTGTCACTCCTAAATAGAAGGAACACAGTTATATTGATTTTTTTCAATATGATAGCTTGTATTAATAACGTTTTCAATTTTATTTTGTATGCTGCGGTAAGCAAGCCATTTCGCGACAGTTTGAAACAAATATTTTGTAAAGAGACTTCAATCAACAGAAGTACAGTGTATCCGTTGCAGGTGACAACAAACTAAGTCTTTCGCTAATTGAGCACATAACCCATTCATTAAGTATCTCCATATATTCCTATTTCTGTCTTTATATTTTAGTTTACATAATTTATAGGCGTAAGAGTGGCTGTGTAGTCAGTAGCTTGCTTACGAACCACATGGCTCCCGGTTCAGTTCTACTGTGTGGTACATTGGACACGTGTCTTCTACTATAGCCTCGGGCCGACCAAACCCTTGTGAGTAGATTTGGTAGACGGAACCTGAAAGAAACCCGTCTATATATGTATGTATATACATATATATATATGTATGCATGTGTGTATATGTTTGTGTCTGTGTTTGTCGCCCCAACATCACTTGTCAACCGATGCTGGTGTGTTTACGTCCCCGTAACTTAGCAGTTCGGCTAAAGAAACCGATGGAATAATTACGAGGCTTACAAAGAATAAGTCCTGGGATCGATTTGACTGACCAAAGGCGGCGCTTCTGCATGGCCACAGTCAAATGACTGAAACAAGTAAAAGAGAATAATTATTAATCATATGTCGCTTTCGTTTCTTTTTCTTTTCATTTTTGTGGGTCATTTATATACACATTTTTCATTTTTTTTTTCCTTTCATTTCTTTTATTCTTTATTTGTTTCAGTCAGTTAACTGCGGTCATGCTGGAGCACCTACTTTAGTCGAATAAATCGACTCCAGGACTTATTTTTGTAAGCCTAGCACTCATTCTATCAGTCTGTTTTGCCGAACCGCTAGCTGACGGGGTCCTAAATACACCAACGTCGGTTGTGAAGCGATGATGGGATGATAAAAACAGACACAAAAAACAAACACTAACATACATATATATATACGACGATTTTCTTTGAGTTTCCCTCTACAAAATCCACTCACAAGGCTTTGGTCGGCCCGAGGCTATAGTAGAGGACATTTGCCCAAGTGGCCATGCAGTGGGACTGAACACGGAACCATGTGGTTAGGAAGCAAACTTCTTACCGCGCAGTCATTTCTGTGCCTATGTATAAATAGATAAATATACATACATAAATACATAAATATAAGTATGTGTGTGTACGTGTGTGTGTGTGTGTGTCTGTGTTTGTGTTTGTGTGTGTATGTGTGTGGGCACATTACGTGTATAAACTTCAATATACTATATGCAACATATTAGATGTCAACATTTCCCGTTTATGATTATGTCATATGTGAAGAAACTACAGCAGATTCGTTACTGAACCACATGCATGAATTTTGCTTATATCCGCTCTTGCAACATTTAAGATGCAAATATCTTTTCCCGTGGACTATAACATGGTGTTCAGCAATCAACTCTCATATTTTTCTAAGTGTTTAAAATGGTGATGAGTAACAATGTCGAAAATTGCGAGAAATGTAATCAACTATATCCTTATCATCATAACCATCATCACGTTAATCGTCATTGTATCCCTCGTATTTGTCATCGCCGACATCACCCTTTTTTATCGTCATCATCACTGTCATAAGGAGATAAAGTAGAAGTTGAATCAATGAGACTCAAGAATATATATTAGAAGTTGAATGGATGAGAAAACGCCTATTTTTACGTTAGGTGTGTCTTTTCCTATTCCACCTACGATTTCATTTCTTCTCCCACTCTCTCAACCTACCTTTCTCTCTGTCACATTCTCTCTACAAAACATCCACGTTCTCTAACTTTCACTCTCCTACTCCTTCTCTGTCAACCTCTTTCTCATTATGCTTATCTCCATTCAGAAATCTGTTATTGTATAAGCAATGAATGTTATTTGCTTCCAAACCCATCTCCGTACAATATGAATGAGACTAATAACTGAAGTTAGGGTATGATTAGACTATGTATTCGTTCAATAAAGCGTTGTTTCATAAGTAGCATTAACGTGAACTAAAAACGAGGCTTAAATGAGATCGTAATAAAGGACATGGTAAATGTATACTTTACGCTAAGATGAAACAGTATGTGGAAACATTGTCAACAATTTTCACGTGAATAACCATTTTTACTATTCTTCTAACACAAAAATTTGTTCTAACATCTATACACACACAAACATGCACATACACACACAAACACACACACACACACACACACATACACACACATACACACACATATATATATATATATATATATATATATATATATATATATATATATATATATATGTATGCACATGTATGAGGTTAGTGATGTGTGTATATATATATATATATATATTCAATTTTCATTCAGTTTAAAACCGTACGCAATTATTAAGATAAAGGATACAATCTGGAAAGTAACGATTATTGAAAAACAAGGTTAAATTTAATTCTGTTTTGCCAAGAATGCTCTACAAGTTATATAATGGAAACTAACATAACCAAAAATGATACAGTGACCAACAATAGCCTGGAAGTTAATCATGCAAATATTTATTTCATTACGCCCATAACATATGGTTGTATAATGATTTTTACGTTTGGAACTATCGGGAATATAACAGCCATGGCAACATTTTGCAGGAAGAATATGCGTAAGAATAAAGTCGTTCCATATATCCTATTTCTAATTTCTGCAGATATAATTTCTATTTTGTTGAATTGTCCAAGAATCATATGGACCTCTTATTCTCTACATTTATTGGCTCCAGATACCAACATATTATCCAGTCCAACTTTTGAGATCATCTCATTGTTTTTTAAGATATGTTCCTCCTGGATTACGGTACTCATATCAATTGAACGGCTGGGAGCAATATTGCATCCCTTTTCTAAAATGAATTCTTCTGGACGATATAAACCTTACATCATAGTGTTTGCACTTCTTATCTGTGTTGCTATAATTTACGCAATGATTATGATTCTTATAAACAATTTTGAATACAAAATGTGTGTTGCAATCGTATTATATTCTTTTCTATCTGCTATAGTATTATTCCTCATGTCTATTCTCATGATTTATAAAATACTCCAGCCTTCGAAACTTGGCCAGAATGTTCAACGAAGATCTACATCACAAACAAAAAATTCTGTATACCTAGTGATAACAATTAGTAGTGTGTTTTTGTTTACAACCTTTCCTGTGTCTATACATTACTTTCTAATGGTTTTTCAGTCACAAAGTGACAAAGTATTTTTCATATTCTTGGATATGTTAGCGTGTGTTAATAACGCTATCAACATTGTTTTATACGCGGCAGTAAGCAAATCATTTCGCAAGAACTTGAAAGGAATATGTTGTAAGGAAACCTCTGTGAACAGAAATGCAGTATATTCGTTGTAGTACACAACTTACTAAGGTTGTTGCCATTCGAGTTTTTCACCAATTCTGTAAGTATTAATCTATAAAACTGTTTCTATATTTATTATTT
This sequence comes from Octopus sinensis, assembly GCF_006345805.1. Classification (NCBI taxonomy): domain Eukaryota; kingdom Metazoa; phylum Mollusca; class Cephalopoda; order Octopoda; family Octopodidae; genus Octopus; species Octopus sinensis. Next base: position 61,582,174 of record NC_043002.1, on the reverse strand, counting down.
ACACACATAATTAGTTATATGTTGTTTTTTTCCTTTCTGTGCTCAAAGTATTCGACAGTTATGCTGACAAACTTTATAAATATATATGTACTAGCTTAAGGTGGCCCGCTCTACGCGCGAGTAAGAGTGTGGTTGTTACTTTCTGTTGCCTCCTTTCTGTTTTTTATCACCGCATTCTCCCTCTTTGTTTCTCTCTCCTTTCTCTCTCACTTTCTCACTCTCTTACTCTTCCTTTCTCTCGGACTCTCCCTTGCTTTCTCTTACTCTCTATCTTTCTCTATCTATCTCTCTCCCATTAATAAACAACAAAAATCTTGAGTAAGTAGAAAAAGAAAATATTTTGAAAGATCAATCATAAATATCAGGCAGTAACAACGGAAAGGTCTACTTCAAGATAGATAGCAAAACACTAACATTTAAAAGGGACAGACGGACTTGCGAGCTGAATAAAAATTTTAAAAAATATTGGAAACCAAAGTTTGAAGTGATAGAATCTGAGAATAATAGAGTCACCATAGCTGGCATTTCTTAACGACGGACAGCAACGTAGTAGCAGTTTAACGACTGGCGTAAAATTTTGAACTTGATGTAAAACAAAATTCCTAAAAACCAAGTTTTGAAGTGATTCTTTCTCACAACAGTAGACTCACCATGGCAGGCATTCAAAACTTCTTCATCATGGATGGCAACACATTGACGATGAAAAGGCTGGCGCAAATTTTTTAGTCTGATGTAACAGAGAATTCCTAAACACCCACTCCTGTAAATTTTAATCCCTTCCAGCCCCATTTAGACCCCTTTTCACATTTTGATTAACATAACCCGATTTCATTCGGGTCTACTCGGGCCACATTTTATAAGATGAGGAATGTTGTCCTAGAGATCACGCTTTTCACTTGAGGGAAGAAATAGTTGCCATGCAAACTCGCCAGCACTTTTAACATAGGTGTGCATATTTTCAGCTCAACCGACCGCATAATGCACACATTATATATTACAAATTATATATATATAGATAAATACAGATATATACACTTTGCATATATACATAATTATATATAGAACACACACACATACATATATAAATTAACCCAATAAATATCTGATTCATAATATTTGTTCTCATGATTGTGTGGTGGTGGCGATGATAATTCTCTCTATGAATACAGGCAGACGTAGAGAGAGAGTGACAGCGCTGGCGAACCGGCGGGGAAAGATAGTAGGCACTGTGAAACGACGTTATAGAGAGAAAGTAAAAGGAAGGGTGGAAAGAGAGAGAGTCGGAGGAAGACAGGCTGATAAGAGAATGAGAGAAGACTTGTCAAAGTGTGCGTTTTTTTCCCTAGTAACCACACATTTTAAGATAGGGATTTCTAACTTGTCCATTCCCATCCTTACCTTCTTTTACATGTCCCTGAAAATTTTGGCGTCAATCCGACGGGACGTAGTGCCCTTTAACCCGTTCCAATGCCAAAACCAGACAAACAAACTTTTCGCATTTCAGATTTATAGATATTGATATAAATATATATACGTATACATATTTTTTATGAATTTTTGTGAATGTGTGTAGAATAATTTATTCAGCTATATTCATCTGATATATATATATATATATATATATAATATATATATATATATATATATATATATATATATACATATATATATATGTATGCATATATAAATGTATATATATATATAATATATATATATATATTATATATATATATACATATATGAGACCCTGTACCTACATATGCATGTATGTATACGTATAGAGGTGAGTATATAAATATACGTATGTATATACACATATAAATCTATATATTATTTATATCATTATATGATTAAACTCCACGCATAATAATTTTGATGCGCATCCTACTATCTTCTTACTCTATCAGTTTACTCTTTCGTATTTTCTCTTTCTCTCTCATTCTTTTACCTCCCCTTCTCCCATTATTCTATCCTATTGCTCTTTCGTTTTTTCTCTCTTCCTTCTCTTTTTGTTCTACCTCCCCTTCTCCCCCTCCTGTTTTATTCTCACTTATCCTATCTCCAATTTTTCCTCTCCACTTCATAGTTCTCTATCTCTCACTCTCTCTTTCCTTCAATCTTTCTCACTTGCTCATGTGGCTCCCACGTGACTATCGGCCATCTTTCTTCTCCTAACTTGTGTTTTATTCGCAATGCATCCGCATACACGATTCTGGTATGTTGCATGTCTGTAGTGTGGTAAGATTTATTCTAGGCATGGTTTTGCCGTATCTTGTTAGAGGTGAATTTTGCCATGCGTACCATTCAACTGGATACTCACCAACAGCATATCCAGCGATGGTAGTATCAATGGCGACAATCATTGAAGCATCTCCAAGTAGAATGGGGAGTTCGGGGATTACTTTATCAACGCTTTCAATCCGAGGTGCTAAAATAGCTCTCTCTACGAACCATGATAGGTTTTTGAAGTTGTCTTGCAATGTGGGAAATACCTTTCCTTTAAGCTCGGCCGATGTAGACACCATGTGCCACATTGCAGCACATGCTGTTGCAAGATGTTGTTCAATAGTAAGGCGCCGTTTCCAATTTGTAGAAATTGATGAGAAAATTCTTCAGCTAAGGGGTCGTCGTAGAGATGAGCTAACATATTCTTGCTTAATGAAAGCTGAAGGACAAACCGCCACAAAGGTGAAAGCATCAGGCATGCATAGATCTCGCCACATCGCGAACCCCGTTGTGTGTTTGGTAATATATGACGGGAACCCCCTGCAAGGGCAACAGTTAAGCCCCTCATCCACAAGGGCAGTACTGTTTCTAATATCTCTTAGTGACTTATCTAGGGATTCTAGTGCACCACGGTGTGCCATCAAGCATTCATCCAAGAAAATAAGTGTAGTTTGGAGCAGTCAGTGATCGTTTTGAAATATTGCACATTTGGGCATCGCTAAATTGGATTTTCTTGAGCAGGAATAGAGGCAGTTTCTTTGCAGCAATTGCTTGTGGAGATAAACTAGAATGTATCCGTTTTGAGGGCATGAGTGAAAAACTCGAACGATTAAGGAACAATTAAGATGGAAGACTAAGAAATTTGAAGCTGCACATTGTAAAATTTCAGTTTTTAGTAACGAATGAAAAGATGTGAAAAAATTCATATGTCAATTTGTTATTTTTGACAAAAAGTGGTAAACGGTGAATGATTTGGTTATGTTCTGTCTTGATAAGCGTAATGCATTCTGTTAGCTGATATATATTGTGGAGTGGGTTACTGGCGTAACGGAAGTCATAGTTTGTCCAGAAGTGAAGGAGGAGGACATAATTTGCATGGAAATGGCTTATGTTCTTCAGAAGGATCACAAACTATGTACTGTTTCATCAAATAAAAAGGGGTTAATATGATTTTTTCCAGAAACCACGTTTTCAAAGTTAAAATTCACACCACATTCCACACTGAAATTTCCCAATTTTTAACTGCTTTTTAAGTTTGTTTTTTATACACGTGGAAAAATACAGAGATTACCAATATGGAAAATATAATTTGTTTTTGAAAGTTTGGTTTTTCTGAAAGAAATACTGAATGCCCTTTCCCCACCTCGGCCAACCGTCAGCACCCGCTTTCGAGTGAAATGCAAATCTTCTGCATGGTAAATAGGAATGTGAGTAAATTGAGAAAATAAATAAGGGTGGTGGGGTACGCTAATTTCATTTTAGACATGCTAAAAACAACAGGTAAAGAACAGGATTTCTGTGATAACTTCCTTCTAAGTTTAAAAGGAAAGGTTTTGAAATACGTTCATCACAAATAGGAATGACAGAATAGGAAAAGATAATTTCCATAGGATTTGAGCTGTGATTTATAGCACAACAAGAAATAAGAAAATTCATACAGAACATTAACTGTGTGTGTGTGCCAATGAGGATGATTTTTGCATAATTTCTCAATTCCAAAAGAAGGAAATGAAGTCGTAACATTTTGATAGCATAAGGTCTCCGAACCACGTAATGAGAAACTGAAAGGGAGAGTCAATGCTTCATTCTACGCATGCGGGAAACATGGCACGAAAGTGAAAGTGACCTGAAAATCGTGCGACCGGATCTCATTTTTGGATTTCTCAACATCCCCTTCCCTCCCGCTTACCCCCTCTCGTAATGCCTGCTTTCTTTCATTTTCACCTATAGAAATACATACAGCATTAATTTTCTGCCGGTTTTCTTTCACTTTCAACTATAGATAATACATAGGGTATAAACATGACCATATCTCTCTCAACTCATATCCCAAATTATCTTTTATCTTATCCAATAGAAATTTGCTTTCTGTCTCTATTTCTTTCTCTTTACTCATTGTCTTTTTCTCATTCTGTGTTTCTCTCGCTCATTCTCTAAAAAATTTATTTCATTATACTTTGAGGAAAGCAAAAATTGAAAGAAAAGAAAAAGCGAAAAGGAAAGACAGAGCAGAAAGTGAAGGAGATGGGAAAGTGAAAGATGTATGTAGATGAATATGAAATAGACGTGTGTGTGTGTGTCTGTATCTAAGTCTATGTCTGTGTGCGCATGTGAGCAAGAGAGAAAAAGAGAGAGAGATAGAGAGAGTGAGTGAGTGAATGAGTAAAGGTGTGTGTCGTGATGATGGATGTCTTTTAACGTACACCCTCGTATAGAAAAGGTGACGTCTTCGTCGTCGTCGTATAAACTTTTTACCATTGTTGAATTATGGAAAAGATTCTAATGTTAAACTTTTGTAATGCAAATATGTAAATAAAAATAAAGTTTAGTTGGTAACCGAAATGGTACTGAAACTTTTGATACTCCATATGTCAAAATCGGTAACTCGGTTTTGGAATTCAAAAAGAACATACTCACACACACATACATACATGCAAACTCCCTTTATAGATATAGATTATATATATATATATACATAATCTATATCTATCTATCAATCTATATATATATAATCAAAATAAGAAACAAGTATATCCAAGGTAGAGTAGTACAATTATTTCATGCTACTTCATTTTATTAATACGAATGCACTGCTTGCCCCGGTATGGGTGTGGCCTAGAAAAGGTGGCCTAAAGAAAGCCTGCCCTACATCGTCTGGCCAGTTTACCTTGGCTTTCAGACTTACCGCGTTTGCGGTCGATTCCAACTAAAAAAGAAGGAACTCTTCGTCGTGACGTTAGCGATGAATTCCATGCTGTGCTACCTCACTTCTCCCCAGTAATGTCTTTGCATCGATCATGTAGATTACATCGTGACAATACAGTCGTTTCTCAAGCCCTGTATCTAGAGAGAGCGATAACATTTGAGACTCCGTCCGTATTTCATTATAGATCTGCTCATTCTCACTCAACCTACGTTAATCTGGAGTGAATGCCGATAGTTTTCCTCATCATGTTACCGCTAACTTTTCACCTCCAATGTCTCCTGATTTAAATCACTTGGACAACAATTGCTGGGGCATCGTTGAGCGGTATTCCGTTAACCATGCTCACAAAATTAGGAATCAGTCATGTCTACCACGGTGTAATCTATGAGTTATAAGATCGAAGGGCACCTGATCGATGCAATTAGTCGTTTCACAGATAGTTAGCAACAGTAAATATATTTGATCGTGGTTTCATTTAATAGACGTGTGATATATACATTAAACAAATATATTTTGTTAAAACTTGCAGAATCCAGAAACAAGACCACACCCGAACAACTGCAGTTACGTATCAGTGTCCAAACCTTTGGCAGGAAGTATTGTAAAGTCTTTGTAAACGAAAGCGATATTGATTAATTCATACTTTCTATCGTTCTACATGCTTTTAAAAATGTTAAAGCATCAACATCAACCAGCTAGTAAAATCATCTTTACAATTTCTTCATCATCATATTAATGATCTTTACATCCAATAGACTTCGCCATCATTATCACGATCCTCATTGTCATTGTTTTCGATGGCCACATCATCAACAATATGAAGATCACAGTCAACTAAAATGCAGTAATTAATACAAATGTAGTAGAACTCAATCAATAAAAACGAAGCTAGCTTCCTTATAACAATGTCTCTAAACATGTATTCACATGCATGTAAGTATAAAGATGCCGATCTATCTGTTTACCTATATAATGGCTCTGAATTAATTGTGGTTTCTGATTTACAGGTGTTTGAACCGAGTCAAGTGTGAAATGGAGCCTGTTGAGTGTCGAGCAGTGATCCGGTTTTTGTATTTGAAAGGACGCACACACGGGAGACTTTTGATGAAATGAAAGTAACTTATGTGATGATGCCCCATCATATGACCTTGTAAAACGCTGGCATCGTGAATTCAACATGGTCGGAACTCTGTGGAAACAGCTCCCAGATCTGGTCGCCCCCTTCTGCCAGTGATGAGGCATCTGTCCGTCAAGTTGAGGCTTCCATTTTGGAAGATCGACGCATGACTATTCGCCAAATAGCCCATGAGGTCAAGATTAGTACCGGGTCTGTGGAAACTATCATTCATGACCATTTGCATATGCAAAAGGTGTCTGCCAGATGGATTCCCAGGTTGCTCACGCCTTTCCAGAAGCAAGAACGCGTCGAGTGCTCGAGGGTGAATTTGGAGATGTGCCAAGAAGATGAGTCAAAATTTTTCAAAAGACTGATTACACAGGATGAAACCTGGGTCCATCACTATGATCCAGAGACCAAAGCCCAGTCAATGCAGTGGAAGCACCGTGACTCACCCCCTCCAAAGAAGGCAAGGGTGCAGCCCTCAGCTGGCAAGGTCATGCTCACAGTCTTCTGGGACCAGGACGGAGTAGGGATGACAGATTTTCTGGCAAAGGGTACCACAATTACAGGAGCCTATTATGCTTCACTTTTGAGGAAATTAGAGAAGTTATCAAAATCAAGAGGCGGGGCAAGATCAGCAAAGGCATCCTCCTTCTGAGGCAACGCTCCGCCGGTCCACAACTCGTGTCGCCAGATCAGAAGCACAGGCGCGTATGGCTATGAACTCCTCCCCCATCCCCCTAATTTCCTGACCTTGCACCTCTGATTTTCACCTCTTCCAGTCATGAAGTTGTTTTTGAAGGAAATCGTTTCCCAGATGATGCAGCCTTGATTTCTGAAGTCGCGTCCAGGTTGGAGGACCATGCTGGGGTCTTCTACAAAAACGGTCTCCAGAGCTGCATCAAACAATGGGAGAAATGCGTAACTCTGGGTGGTTGCGATGTAGAAAAAGACTAATAACTGTGCCAAGTTTTGTTGCTCTACTGTTAAGGGAAGTGGATCAGGGGCATTACTTATTGAACGCCCCTCGTATATATACAATCCAACACGCACACACACGCGCGCGAACCAAAACGGTTCATACACACGTCTATATACGCACAAACACATGAAAAACAGGGTTAGGGGCAACAATACGGAAAAAAGTGTAAAGAAGTATGAAAAAACCATGAGAGTAAAACACGTCTATATACGCACACACCCGTATGCACTCACGCACGCACGTCTATATATGCACATACCCGCACACGTCTATATAAGCACACACACGCACAGAAAGTTCATACACACGTCTATAGACGCATATGTACAAGAAAAAACAAGGCTGAAGGCAAAAATACAGGAAAATTTGTTTAAGAAAACAAGGAGTAAGAACGTCCTTAAACGCACCGGGAAAATGCAGGTTAGGAGGTAGAATACAGAAAAAGTACGTGTAAAAATTATGAGCAATAAACATATAAAAGAATATCTCTATAAATGGCTACCGAATAATTGTCATGTATTACATTTACAGATATATATATATTATATATATATGTTATATAATTATTTAACAATTAAGGATAACTTCTTAATAAGGAATCTTAACAAGAAATTATCAGGTAGATAGCGTGAAAAACCTCATAAGAGAAAAATTTCGAAAATAATTCTTTTTTATTGAACATATTAATTTATATATAGAGGGCATTATTATACATACATGCCACATGCTAAGAGGGACATTAGTCATTTCTACCAAAAATTTCTACCAAAAATTTTACTAATCATACCCAATGCAATTTTTCAAAGCAAGATATTTAAAAAAATGAATTTAGTCTTGTATCACCTGTGATTTCGTACTTACCGCAGTTGCGACCGTACTCATCAGCAAGACTGATTCTGAACATATCATAAATAAACGACCTGTAAGTACGAAATCACAGGTGATACAAGACTAAATTCATTTTTTTAAATGTCTTGCTTTGAAAAATTGCATTGGGTATGATTAGTAAAATTTTTGGTAGAAATTACTAATGTCCCTCTTAGCGTGTGGCATGTATGTATATATGTGTATATATATATATGTGTGTGTGTGCGTGTGTGTGTGTAAATGCAATATGTGACAATTATATTACTAAGCACTGAACTGCTAAACGTAAATTCCTTAATTATTCATAGTACACTCCCCAATCTCTGCCCCTACACTTAGAATCTACTACTACACATTTGTCATTCCTTTCTCCCTTACCCACCATTCCTTCTAACTTTTTACGATAGAACACCTTTCTCTCCCTTGAACCCTTCATCTTCCCACTTCTACCTCAAATTGTGTCCACTGACCACTGACTGATCTATATCTTCTTTTTTGTTTTCTCTTTTTTCTTTATTTCCTACATTCCTCTTTTCCGGTTTTTTTATTTTTAGTTTTTATTTTGTTATTATTTTATTAATTTTTCCTTACTTTCTTCTCCTTCTTCTCTCTTTTTTGTCTCATTTTTTCTTTCTCATCTTTTTTTTCGCTTTCTGTTTTTTCTTTCTTTCTTCATTCTCCTCTTCCTGTTTTCTTTTTGACCCTACTAATACCTTCCCTATTTATGGGTCACTTTAAATAAAAGGCCTTTTACTCTGCAACGCTGGCAGAAACGTAAGCGCCCCGGGCGAAATGCTTAGCGGTATTCCGTCTGTCGTTACGTTCTGAGTTCAAATTCCACCGAGGTCGACTTTGCCTTTCATCCTTTCGGGGTCGATAAATAAAGTACCAGTTTCGCACTGGAGTCGATGTAATCGACTTAATCCCTTTGTCTGTCCTTGTTTGTCCCCTCTATGTTTAGCCACTTGTGGGTAGTAAAGAAATATATATATAAATTCTCTACTTGGAATGACCAAGTTTAAAAACTGTTGGATCTCACTCATTAGGGAATATTACATTGTGTATTTCAGCCCCAACTTTCCACTGAAGTCCTCCAGTGACGGGGCAATGGTGAACGTGACAGGTGGAATTAGCCATCGGAAGTCATAGTCACATTCCTGATGTAGGCGGCTTGGGACTTTGGTTGTTATTCTTCGAACTCGGTGTAGCGGAGGATTTAGACAACGTCCCAGACTACTGAGTAGAATTTTAGCAATGCACTGCTTGACCCAGTAAGGGAGTGGCATAGAAGAGGTGGCCTAAAAAATGCCTGTCCTACGCTGTCTGGCCAGTATACCACGGCTTTCAGACTTACACGACTGCGGTCGGGTCCAACTGAAAATGAAGGCACTCATCGCCGTAACGTTAGCGAAGAATTCCATGCTGTGCTACCTCACTTTTCCCCAGTAATCTTTTGCATCGATCATGTACGTTACATCGTGACAATGAAGTCGTTTCTCAAGCCCTATATTTAGAGAGTTAACCTTTGAGAAGCCGTACGTATTATATTATGAATCTCGTCATTCTCACTCAATCTACGTTAATCTGAAGTTGACGGTCGATAGTTTTCCTCATCAACTTACCGCTGACATTTCACCTCCAATGTTTCCTATTTAAACGACTTTGAATACTATGGCTTGGGCACCGTTGAGCGGTATTCCATACACCATGCTCACAAAAGTAGGAGACATTCATATCTACCATGTTGTAAAAAATGAGTTATAAGATCGAAGGGCACCTGATCAATGCAGTTAGTCGTTTCACAAGTCGTATGAGACAGTAATAATATTTGAACGTGGTTTCATTTAATAGGCGTGTAACATATGCACTAAACGAATAATATATTTTGTTAAAACTTGCAGAATCATAAAATAAGACCGCACCCGAACAACTGCAGTTACTTAACAGTGTCCAAACCTTTAGCAGGATGTATTATAAATGAAAGAGATATTGATTAATTCACAGTTTCTATCGTTGTACATCCTGTTAAAAATGTTAAATCAACCAGTAAAATCATCTTTGCAATTTCATCATCATCATAGTAGTGATCTTTGTTCCAATAGACTTCGCCATCACCATCGTCATCATTATCATCATTAATAACCTCATTGTTATTGTCTTCGATGGCCACATCATCAACAACGTGAAGGACAGAGTTACCTAAAATACAGAAATTAATACTAAAGCAGAAGTACTCAATCAATAAAAACGAACCTGGATTCATTATAACGATGTCTCTACACATGTATTCACATGCATATAAATATACACATGCCGATCTATCTACTTGCCTACATATTTTATCTACTTAACTATCTGATATCGCTCGACACGAATTAGATGTGACACACTGTTATTAAACAGCAACGCGTGAAACCGTATGGGATCTTTTAAAAATTTAATAGAAATTGGATTCATTTAGTTATTTTTGTGGTCCACAATTGCTCACCGGTGGATGAATGAGAAGAAAATATGAACAAAACAGAAATGATGGTCGTATTGACCAATAGTAGCCAGACAGAAAATTATAAAAATGTGTATTTACTTAGAACTATACCGTATGTTGCAATAATTTTATTGATATTTGGATCTGTCGGAAATTTAGCAATTTTTGCAATATTTTTCAAGAAACAAATGCGTCAGACAAAAATTGTTCCATATCTTCATTGTTTAGCTCTTGTAGATTTCATTGCGCTTTCGACATATTTACCAAAGCCAATTTGGTTTTCAACTACTTCTCAACCTAAGACGGCACTTTCAGATATTTTTAGCAGTGAAATATACAAGGCTTTAATCGCTTCTCTATTTATATACTCTTCCTGGATAACCGTTGTCGTATCTCTGGAACGTCTGTTGGCAATATTTTGCCCATTTTCACAATTTCATTCTTCACAACGTTATAAACCTTACCTAGTACTGCTTCTGCTTCTTGTATGTGTTGCTGTTACGTATACAACGCTAGCAGTATTTTTAAATAATGAGACGTACATTTCGTGTGCTATACACATCATTTATTCATTCTTACCAGGGATGATTTTGATAATAAGTTCCATCCTTTTGCTGTATAAAATACTGCATCGACCAGACCTCGGTCAACATATGCAACGAAACATTTCAGAGAAGTCAAAAAGTACTATTTATTCAGTGATTGCAATAAACGCACTCTTTCTCTTAACCACATTTCCTTCATCTATTAATTACCTGACAATATTCCTACTCGATGAAAAAGATATTGCCATCTTGTTTTTTGATGTGCTGGCTTGTATCAATAACGTTTTCAACTTCATGTTGTATGTTGTGGTAAGCAAATCATTTCGCGACAACCTGAAACAAATATGTTGTAAAGAGACTTCCGTAAACAGACGTAATGTGTATTCGCTCCAGGTTACAACGCGGCACTAAGACTTTCGATGTTTCAACACTTTATCAATTCCGTAAGTATCAACATGTATTATCATAATTGTCGTAATAATAATAATCTATGTATCATCAATCTGCCTTCTGTTTATATAGACATACATATATTCATTTATATGTGCATACAAATATATAACTATATCTATGTTTGTATATAAGTATTTTAAAATACATTACACAATATGGGGATGTTCCACGTTTATAAATTTCTAGTTAGTATTCCCGCTTCAAATTCTATCAACATTATTCCTTAACAAAGTTAGACAATTTCCAATAGACGATCGTTCCACTTATTGTATAGGGTACATTATAAATGTAAGGGTACTCTAATATATTTGGTTTGTTTTGGAGAGTGGGGAATGCCTTCGTTTCTCAATTATTACTATAATTATAATTATACATTGTGCAATGTGTTTATTTAAATTGTTTAAATGTATATATTTTAAAGATCACGTGTTTCAACTGCAGTCGCTGCAGTTGAAACCTTGTAGATCCAGGGAATATGCTCTAAGTAACACAAATTTAATGATCAGTTATTGCTGTATGTGTATAAATTATTCAATCAACGACAGTTCACGCAAAATTTCAAAATGAAATTTAGATATTTGCAATTTTAAAGATTGGAGAAGCACCTTGGGCGAGTGTTTTCTGTTAGAGCTTCGGGCCAACCAAAATCTTGAGAGTGGATTTTGCAGAGAGTAATTCATTGAAGCCTGCTGCTATATATATATATATATATATATTATATATATATATATATATATATATATATATATATATATATAATATATATATTATATATATATATATATATATATATATATATATATATATATATATATATATATATATGCGTGTATATGTACATGTAGAGGTAGGTACGTACATATATGTTTATATATATGCATATGTTTTATTTCTTTTATTAATATATATATATATACATGTTCACCGTTCTTTCTCTCTCTCACCCCTCTTCGTAGACCCTCTCGTCTCTGACACATGACGAAATAGAATCTACCTTTCTACCCACAACCTTCGTAAAGACTAAACGTGCTTCATCAGCTCGTCTTCCTAGCGTTCATAATAATTTTTCTATCGTCTTGGCTTAACAGCCCTCGCCGTTTCTTTTTACTGTTTTGTTCTCACTGTTCTGTTCATGATACCACTTTCACCTCAGCAAAAAATCACAAATTTTAATCAGTTTGCTTTGCGGGTAGGACTGTTTCAACGAAGTCGCGTCTTGTCATAGCCTTCCAATGCGGCGTAGTTGAAACAGGAACAAATGAAGAAGGGAAATATTCTTTAAGTAGTATGTCTCGTTTCTCTGTTTGTTTTGCTTGTTCTTCGAAAAAAAGTTCGTTACCATGTCTTTGTTTTTATGTCTTCGTTCGTCATTGTGTTAAGCGTTTTTTTTATGTCTTGTACCCATATATGCATGTATATATACATATATATATAGGTGTGTACATATATGTATGTATATATGCATATAATTATATATTATTTATATTATATTATATCATATATGTATATAAACAAGGTTAAAATTTATTTAGTTTTGCCAGGAATACTTTACATATTAAATAATGGTAAATCACATAACTAAAAGGATACAGTGACCAACAATAGCCTGGAAGTTAATCATGCAAATATTTATTTCATTACGTCCATAAGATATTGTTCTATAATGCTATTTACGTTTGGAACTATCGGGAATATAACAGCCATGGCAACATTTTGCAGGAAGAATATGCGTAAGAATAAAATCGTTCCCTATCTCATACGCCTAGTTTCAGTAGATATGATTTCGATTTTTCTGATCTGTCCGAGAATCATACGGGTATCTTATTCTCTACAGTTATTGGCTCCAGATACCAATATATTATCCAGTCTAACCGTGGAGATCATGTCATTGTTTTTTTAATATATATTACTCCTGGATTACAGTACTCATATCAATTGAACGGCTGGGAGCAATTTTGCATCCCTTTCCTAAAATTTATTCTTCCGGACGATATAAACCTTACATGGTAGTGTTTGCACTTCTTATCTGTGTTGCTATAATTTACAAAATGATTATGATTCTTATAAACAATTATGAATACAAATTGTGTGTTGCAATCGTATTATATTCTTTTCTACCTGCTATAGTATTATTCCTCATGTCTCATTCTCATGATTTATAAAATACTCCAGCCTTCGAAACTTGGCCAGAATTTTCAACGAAGATCTACATCACGTATAACCTTTCCTGTGTCTATACATTACTTTCTAATGGTTTTTCAGTGACGACGTATTTATTACATTCTTGGACATGTTAGCGTGTGTTAATAACGCTATCAACATTGTTTTATACGCGGCAGTATATATATATATATATAGATATATATATATATATATATACGCACCTGCCGTGTAGCTTCATTTCCACACACGCCAGCTTAATTTAATTCGTCCTTAGTCGAAAGAGACCTATTGTTATGTCTTGTTATTTTTATTGAATTTGTGTAATATTGTCCGTTTTTTTCCTTCCTTCTTATGTTTTTGTGTACATTCGCTGCTTTCTTCCAACGAACCTAATGTTGTTAGCTTAGGTTTTCCTTGGGCCTCACCAGATTGGAGCAATATCAAGTATAATCAGCCGAAATTGTGAAGATAATCTGGTACTTGATTGAAGAAAGGAAATTTCGAATGACTCGTCCTTGTTTTCTTTGTATCACCAATATGGATGTTTTGTTGTCCCATTTTTGCATCACCTGACTGTCCGGATGTTTTGAGTTCTAGTCCCATTTTGTATTATATATATATATATATATATAGTAACAAAGGGTAAAATTAATTATTAAGAAATAATCAATAAATTTCACCAAGTAGAATTCGGTATGAAAACAGGACCGTCATATGGTAAATTTTAGTAATACTAATAAAAAGGTTTCAGCAAAAGAATTGCCTCACCACACACCGAAGTTCAGAAAAGCAGCCAAAAATCTTAGCCATTTCTTCTAATTTAAAAATGGTCATCCAGAGAAACCATAATACTTGAAGGTTATTCACACAGGCAGAGGGTAACGTAACGAAAATCAATCAATATCCGATTATCCATAGACGTGCGTTTCTGAAATAGTCTTTTTCATAAAGAATATTAAAAAATATAAACTTTACTAACCATATTCCTCATCAGAATGGATTTTCTGTAATAATCCGAACGTACTAAAACATTTGAACGACTCTTTCCATACAACGGCGTTAGGCCGCTAATGTTAATACCGCCAGATTCAAAACATGAATGAGAGTCGCTTAGCCTCCCTTTTAAAGGAGAAGAAATGGCTAAACATGTTTTTCGGTCATTTTGTGATGAACAATGCTGGAATTTTTGCATCAAAAACATGTAGAATGACAGTTTGGATTAGAGTGAAATCCTAAATTTGCCTCCAAAAGGACCTAGACTAACGGGTGTGCACAATTGGATGACATATGAGGACGCAGAATTATCTGTATTGCTGGAAGTAAGGTACATGGAAAGAAAGCTCCTACATTGTGAAAAACACGATCTCTAATGTTTTGGTACACTGCACACTTCAACATATGTTAAGTGAAGCCGACAATGCTTCTCGCAGACTAGGTTTCTCGTAAGTCCAGTGTTGGTACAATAAACATACAAGTCATCTCCATTGCTAACTCAAGAGCATGCGACATATAGTTGTCCATGACAAAAGCAAGGTATTCGTAAATTGAGACCCACATCTTTTAAAGTCTGACCCTGAGCTTTGTTGATTGTCATAGCTGAGAACAGTCGCCCTGGGAACAGGAGGTGTTTGAAGGCACATTTAACTGGACGTACATTTAAGAGAATACATACAGTATTAATTTTCTGCAGGTTTTCTTTCACTTTTAACTATATATCATACATAGGGTATAAACATCGGCATTTCTCTCTCACCTCATATCCCATTTTATCTTTTATCTTATTCAATAGAAGTTTGCTTTCTGTCTCTATTCCTTTCTCTTGTCTCACTGTCTTTTTCTCATTCTGCGTTTCTCTTGCTCATTCTGTAAAAAAAATTATTTCATTATGCTTTGAAGAGAGTACAAATTGAAAGAAAAGAAAAAGCGAAAATGGAAGAAAGAGCAGGAGGTGAAAGAGATGAGAAAGTGAAAGATGTATGTAGGTGAATATGAAATGGACGTGTGCGTTTGTGTCTGTATCTGTGCTGTGTCCGTGTGCGCAGGTGTACAAGAGGGAGAAAGAGAGAGAGAGAGAGAGAGAGAGAAAATTAGTGAGTGAATGTGTGTGTCGTGATGATGGATGTCTTTTAAGGTACACACTCATATATAAAACGTGGCGTCTTCGTCGACGTTGTATATAATTTTTACGAAAGGTGACTTATGGAAAAGATTATAATGATAAACTTTTGTAACGCAAATAAGGAATGAAAATAAAGTTTAGTTGGTAACCGAAATAGTACTGAAGCATTTGATACCCAATATGTCAAAATCGGGAACTCGGTTTTGGAATGAATAAGTAACATACTACACACGCGCGCACACATACTAACTCTCGCTTTATATATATATATATATATATATATATATATATTATATATATATATATATATAGGCTCATTTTATTTTATAATATCGTGACATCCGTAGTTAACACTCCAATGCTTAGATTGGTCATCACGCAGGACGAAGTCGAACGCGTTATTCAAGGCCTCAATGTCAACACGTGTCACGGCCCTGACGGCATACACCCGCGGGTTATCAAAGCGTTGGCTTCGGTCATCTGCGAGCCTTTAACACGTCTATTCAATATGTCATTGGCAACGAATATTATACCTGCGGACTGGAGAACAGCGATAATCTGCCCAATTTTCAAAAAAGGGAGCCGCGAAGACCCGCTTAACTACCGACCGGTTTCCCTGACTTCAATAATCAGCAAGATGTTTGAAACCATCCTTAAGAAAATATGATGCTCCACCTCCAAAACACAGCCTCTATCTCTGATTCCCAACACGGCTTCGTGCCGAAGAGATCATGCTTGACCAACTTACTGGTAATGGAAGAATTGGTGACGCGCATCCTCGATGATGGTGATACTGTTGACATCGTTTTATTGGACTTTGCCAAAGCTTTTGACTCGGTAAACCACCGCCTATTACTTGTCAAGCTTCAAGCATATAGCTTCCATCCGGATATTGTACGATGGGTTGGTGCCTTCCTCTCAGATCGCTCCTTCCAAGTCCAAGTTAATGGTTCGCTGTCCGACGTCTCCAGGGCGAGCAGTGGTGCACCTCAAGGTTCAGTGCTTGGGCCCTTATTGTTCTTAGTCTTCATAAATGACTTGCCCGACGACCTCACGCAACATACCCTTTTATTTGCCGATGATGTCAAACTGATCGCTCGTCGCGGTGATATAGAGGATCTTCGTCGATGCCACCACCAAATTTGGATATGTTCTAATGAATGGGACCTGTGTCTGAACGTGTCAATGTGCTGCCATCTGCCTGTTGGCTCTCCTCCTGCAACTCAACTTGATTTCGAGCCGGGTCGTCTGCTGCTGGAGAGGACCGACCAGGTAAAGGACCTGGGTATCATGGTGGATTCTTTCTTTTTCGCCTTCGGCCCAGTGCGTCCATGCTGCCAACAAAGCACGCGGAGTTCTGTTCTTGATTCGACGGTCATTCGGAATGCTCACAGCTGCCATATTCCTACCGCTCTATGTCACGCTGGTGAGACCCATATTGGAGTACGGGATTCAAGCCTCTTCTCCTTATCACCTCAAAGACATACAGCATCTCGAAAGAGTCCAGAAGCTGGCTACCCGCATGGTTCTTGATCCCAAGCATTTGTCTTATGAAGAAAGGCTGAAGACGCTCGACATCTATTCTCTCGAAAAACGACGACGCCGTGGTGATTTCATTCTTGCTCACAACATCATAAGCGGAAGGTGTAACCTCTCGAAAGAGCTGTTCTTCACTACTGCTCCAGAACGTCGGCTGCGGGGTCACTACGAAAAGCTCTATCTGCGACGATGTCATTCAATCGAAGGAGAGGCGCTTTCTCCGTCCGGGTTGCGGATCCGTGGAATAAGCTGCCGGACGAGATAGTAAAGATGCCGACGACCGCTCGGTTCAAAGTCCCCCTTGACCACAAGTGACCTCAACTCTTTACATGAACACCATCCTGTACATAACTCCATGTCCCCCTACATGGCCTTGCTTTTTGCTTTTTGAACCAAATAATTAACTAACTAACTAACTAAGTAACAAGTACAAACAGAACATTACCGCAATCATATAAATTATATTTCTTGATTAGAACTTTCGAACTTTCTGTCGTTGATTTGGATCCCACACGTGAAGTTTAATCCATTATTATAGTCAGTACATACATTTAATACAGTTTAAGTTATTTCAATAGCGGTGAATTAGAAAAAGAAATACTTTGTTGAAACTGGCTCAAATTTAATATAATATCACAGTGGAAACTTTACAGTGAATGAACAGTAGCCGAGAGAGGAAATATTGTAGCCATTTGTGTAATTTAAAGTGATATTTGCCCATTTATAGCGCCCTCGTCATACCACTATACATATTGTTAAAAAGTTTAGAACATTCACATCAAACAGGTATAAACACTAATATATTTTTAGTAGGAATTGTAGTGGTCATCCTCATTTCAATCCCAATTCCAAAAGGCATCACATTATCAACGTAATCGCTGTCAGCATCAACAACACAATCGATAAATTACAATAATATATACAGTTCTCAGCTACCCTCCTTATAACAGCGTGCGTCTATGCAATTTTATACATACGCATATACAAATATATATATATATATATATATGTTCATTATGTATGTATACATATGTACTTCCCATCTATTTATCCACCAACATATCTAAGCTTTATAACAGGAATTAGTTACACTTACTTTTTCCTGCTTCAAGATTGTCTAACCTGAAGATTTTTGGAACAAAATATGAACGAAACAGAAAGGGACACAATGGGTAATAGCATCCAGGCAATAAATGACACAAATGTATTTTTTCGTTAGATAATGAGATATGTTTCAATTTTTTTATTGTCTTTTGGATCAATCGCAAATTTAGCACTCATTGCAGTATTTTGCAGGAAGAAAGTACGTCAAACTAAAATTGTTCCATATTTTCATTGTTTGGCTCATGTAAATATCATTGCTATGTGGTTGTTTTTCGCACAATTGATATGGCACTCAACTAATTTTCAATGCAATCCGGCACTTAAAGAATTTTCAAGAAGGAAATATATATAAACTTCAATTTTTCTATATTATATATATATAATATATAATATTATTCCCTGGATGTCAGTTACAATATCTATTGAACGTCTTTTAACTATGTCTTGCCCATTTTCCAGACGTCATTCTTCACAAAGTTATAAGCCTTACATTGTACTGTTGTTGATTCTAGTATCTGTTACAGTCATGTACGCAATGCTGTAATTTTGGAGAAAGAATTGTATATTCTCTGCGCTGTATTCTTTATTTATTCATCCACACCAGCTATGCTTCTAATAATCAGCTCTATTTTGCCCTGTACATAAAATACTTCATCGACCAGACCGCCATCAGCATTGTCAACAGAATGCCACAAGGCAGTCAAAATATTGTGTTTATGTCGTCATCGCTATAAACATAATTTTTCTGTTAAGCTTTCCCGCTTCTATGTATTACATTGTAATCTCAATAAAAGAAATACAACGAAATAAAATCCTATCCATGTTTTGGAATATGATGTCTTGTATCAATATTGTTTTCACCTTTATAGTTGATGTTGCGGTAAGCAAATCATTTTCGTAACAAATTTAAACAAATTTATTGTAAAGAAACTTCAGTGAACAGAAGTACAGGTTACAACAAAGTAAGGCTTTCGATATTTAAGTATTTCATCGTTTCAGTAAGGATCTTCCTATATGGTTTTGTTTTTATAGCCCCAACTTTCCACTGAAGTTCTCCAGTGACGGGGATATTGTGAAAGTGACAAGCGGAGGTAGCCATCGGAAGTCATAGTCACATTACTTATGTAGGCGGCTTGGGACTTTAGTTGTTATTCTTCGACCTCGGGGTAGCGGAGGACTTCGACAAAGGCCCAGACGACCGAGTAGAATTTTAGGAATGCACTTCTCAACCCAGTAAGGGAGTGGCCTAGAAAAGGTGTCCTAAACAAAACCTGCATACACCGTCTGGCCAGTTTACCACGTTTGCGTTCCATTTCAACTGAAAAGGAAGGAACTCATCGTCGTAATGTTAGCGATGAATTCCACGCTGTGCTACGTCACATTTTCCCCAGTAATATTTTTCGCATCGATCATGTACATTACATCGGGACAATGAAGTCGTTTCTCAAGCCCTGCATTGAGAGAGTTACCTTTTGAGAAGCCGTACGTATTTTATTATGAATCTGAGTCGATAGTTTTCCTCATCAAGTTACCGCTAACATTTCACCGCCAATGTCTCCTGATTTAAACCACTTGGACTACTATGGCTGGGGCATCGTTGAGCGGTATTCCATTAACCATGCTCACAAAATTAGGAAACAGTCATGTATACCAGAGTGTAATCTATGGTTATAAGATCGAAGGGGCACCTGATCGATGCAATTAGTCGTTTCACAAGTCGTAAGCGACAGTAATTATATTTGAACGTGGTTTCATTTAATATCCGTGTAACATATACATTAAACAAATAATATATTTAGCTAAAACTTGCAGAATCATAAAAATAAGACCACACCCGAACAACTGCAGTTACTTAACAGTGTCCAAACGTTTGGGAGGAAGTATTGTAAACTCTTTGTAAACGAAAATAATATTGATTAATTCATACTTTCTATCGTTCTACATGCTTTTAAAAGTGTTAAAGCATCAACATCAACCAGCAAGTAAAGCGAAAAGAGAAGAGAGAGAAGGAAGTGAAGAAGATCATATTAGTGATCTTTTCCATTAGACTTCGCCATCACCATCGTCATCATCATCATTAAGATCCGATGACCACATCATCAACAACGTGTAGGACACAGTTATCTAAAATACAGTAATTAATACAAAAGCAGTAGTACATAATACAAAAGCAACGAAGCTGGATTCATTATAGCGATGTCTCTACACATGTATTCACATGCATATAAATATACACCTGCCGATCTATCTACTTGCCTACATATTTTATCTACTTATTTATCTGATATCGCTCGACACGAATTAGATGTGTCACACTGTTATTAAACAGCAACACGTGAAACCGTATGGGATCTTTTAAAAATTTAATAGAAATTGGATTCATTTAGTTATTTTTGTGGTCCACAGTTGTTCACCGATGGATGAATTAGAAGAAGATATGAACAAAACAGAAACGCTGGGCGTATTGAACAACAGTAGCCAGATAGAAAATTATAAAAATGTGTATTTACTTAGAACTATACAGTATATTTCAATAATATTATTGATATTAGGATCTGTCGGAAATTTAGCAATTTTTGCAATATTATTCAAGAAACAAATGCGTCAGACAAAAATTGTTCCATATCTTCATTGTTTATCTCTTGTAGATTTCATTGCGCTTTCGACATATTTACCAAAACCAATATGGTTGTCAACTACTTCTCAACCTAAGACGGCACATTCAGATATTGTTAGCAGTGAAATATACGATGCTTTCATTTCTTCTATATTTATATATTCTTCCTGGATAACCGTTATTATATCTCTGGAACGTCTGTTGGCAATATTTTGCCCGTTTTCAAGACTTCATTCTTCACAACGTTATAAACCTTACATTGTACTGCTCCTGCTTCTTGTATGTGTTGCTGTTACGTATACAACGCTAGCAGTATTTTTAAATAAAATGGTGTACATTTTGTGTGCTGTAGACATCATGTATTCATTCGTACCAGGGATGATTTTGATAATAAGTTCTATCCTTTTGTTGTATAAAATACAGCATCGACCAGACCTCGGTCGACATTTGCAACGGAAAATTTCAGAGCAGTCAAAAAGTACTATTTATGCAGTGATTGCAATAAACGTACTCTTTATCCTAACTGCATTTCCTTCATCTATTAATTGCCTGGTAATATTCCTACTCGATGAAAAAGATATGGTCCTCTACTTGTTTTTTAGTGTTCTAGCTTGTATGAATAACGTTTTCAACTTCATGTTGTATGTTGTGGTAAGCAAATCATTTCGCGACAACCTCAAACAAATATGTTGTAAAGAGTTTGCAGTAAACAGACGTAATGTGTATTCGCTCCAGGTTACAACGAGGCACTAAGACATTCGCTGTTTCAATACTTTATCAATTCCGTAAGTATCTACTTATATATTTATAATTGTCGTAATGATAATAATTTTTGTATTATCAATCTTCATTCCGTTTATGTAGACATACGTATATTCATCTATATGTGCATACAAATATATAACTATATCTATGTTTGTATATAATATTTTAAAATACATTACACAATATGGTGATGTTCTATGTTTATAAATTTCTAATTAGTATTCCCGGTTCAACATTCTATTTACATATTCCTTAAGAAAGTTAGACCATTTCTAATAGATTATTGTTCCACTTATTGCATAGGGTACATTATAAATGTAAAGGTATTCTAATGTGTTTGGTTTATGTTATAGTGACGTGGAACTTCGTTTCTCTATTATCACTATGATTATAATTATACACAGTGCGATGTGTTTCTCCAAATTGTTTAAATGTATATCTTTCAAAAATCACATGGTCTACCTGTGTAGATCCGGAGAATATGCTCTAAGAATTGAATATAAAGTTTCTGGATGTGAAAAAATCTTTGTTCTCCTTATCATTATTAATATTATTAAGTAATCTACGGAAAATATGCACGCACAGAATTACCCAACGAGAGAAGTTACTAGTGTCTAACAACTCATTAGCTCGAGTACTACATAAGGGGGCTTTTCGTTAGCCAGCATCTGAAACCGATTTCAGAGGAATTCGGTTCCTACCAGGGCAATATATCCCATTATCCTCATTATATATATATTGATAGAAATAGTAAGACGACGAGACCTCGACATTTTGTAAATAGAGGAATTTATCTGTAAATTTGATATGTGACAATCATTCAGTAGCCATGATAAGACTCTGAGTTTCGGATGTTAGGGTGGAAATTCACACAGCCCTCCATTCAGTTATCCGGCCATTAGAAAAAAGTCTATGAAAACGACCGTAAACCATGGGAAATCACTGTGTGATTGATCGTTATTAAGACAAAAGAACTCTTTGAATGACCGCTAAGTGAGGGAGGGATTAAAAGTAGGGGGTAAAAATGTACAAAGTTTTTGTGTAAGCGCATCTCCATACCTACGCATTCGCGCCCGTACACCCACGTACATGCGCCTATAAGTATACACTCATCCATCTTCACTTGAAACATAGACATTCTCACCCACACTATTCCCCAAAACCATATATATATACAATTCAACACACACACACACACGCGAACCAAAACGGTTCATACACACGACTATAAACGCACAAACACAAGAAAAAACAGGGCTAGGGGCAACAATACAGAAAAAAAGCGTAAAGAAGTATGAAAAAAATCATGAGAGTAATCACGTCTATATCCGCACACACTCGTATGCACTCACGCACGCACGTCTATATATGCGCAAACCCACACACGTCTATATAAGCACACACAAACGCACAGAAAGTTCATACACACGTCTATAGACGCACATGTACAAGATAAAACAAGGATGAAGGCAAAAATACACGAGAACTTGTAAAAGGAATCAATGAGAAAGACACGTCTATTAGCGCACAGGGAAAAATGCAGGGTAGAAGCTAGAATACAGAAAAAGTATGTGTAATAAATATGAGCAATCTTTATATATATAAAACTGAGAATGTGTGTCTGACTGTCTGTGTGTTTCCCTAAAACTTGAGAACTATACAACTAATTTCATTCAAATTTTACACATGCCTTACTTAGGGTCCGGGGAGTGTCATCGGCAAAAATTAAGTTTTAACTTTTTGCCTAGGGCAAGCCCACAGCAATATCATATCTTCTCCACTACGATTTCCTAAAACTTGAGAACTACATAACCAATTTCATTTAAATTTTAAACATGCCTTACTTAGGATCCATGTAGTTTCATGGGTAAAAGAAATGTTCAACTTCTTGCCTAGGGCGAGCCCATAGCAATATCATATCTTCTTCACTATTTCAGTATGACGTGTTAAAAGTGAAACAAAAGCATTTCTCTATTTTATGTCAGATACTTTCACTTCAACAATAAAAATTAGAGATAATAATAACAATTGAATTATATGTAGTAAATAATAATTAAAATCAAACTAAAGTATAATATAATCGTAACATAACAAAAGGAAAAATAGCAATTGTTATAAAATTGCATCAATGACTTGAACTTGAATAAGTGGTTTCACATGAATGGGAATAAATTAAGAATGAAATTAGCGTGCAGAAATGGAATAGTCCAGATGGACTATTATACATTAAGGACTATATCTTCAACTGCGTACTGCTTTTTGATTCACTGTTTAACTATTGTTAACACGTTTGTTGGTTCCTCGCAAGGGAAACGTTGTTGTGTTGCATTTGGTAAATAATTGTAAACTGTAACCGTCCCCCTTTGGGAGAAGGAGTTTTGGTTATTGTTTAAAAATTGAATTGTGTCTCTTTTTGGGTAAATTGACAATGTTTTCACCATTTACAAGGAAGCATTTTTGTTAGAATGCCTTCGATAGAAGATAGTCAAAAAATGAATTTCGCTGCAGCCGTCGGCGGGCGCAAACTCATTAAAATTAAAATGGAAGAAATACAAACCTATTTCGGATTGATCACCGACAAAGACGGTGAATCTAGGATAACATCACCAAACGAAATAAAAAATTAAATTAAAGAAAAGACTATTGTCTATAAAGTATACAATGTAGAGAAAAAAAAAAGATTTGAACACCTCGAGGAAAGCACCATCGAAAGGTTTCTTGGTGCGACTATGAAAGATATCTAACCAGAGGCGGTAAATTCTCCACAATAGAAGCAAAGTTCGAGTCTACGCAGCGTGCAAGGGAGTACTTGGCTCCAACTTTGCAAAGTGGAAATAATTTATTTTCACCTTTATATATGGGACGTAGGACGGGCCTACAATTCCAGTCTGTTATACATTTTGAGTATTGTTATCACTAGCGATATCAAGATATAACTTTGTATTTTGCATTTTATGTGTAGATGTATATATATAGATGTACGTGTAATATGTACATATATATATATATATACACATATATACATGCACTAGCACTATGACCCGGCACGACGGGTCATAATTCTAGTAAACCTATAAACAATATCTCTATAAAGGGCTACCGAATAATTGTCATATATTACATTTATATATATATATATATATAATATATATATATATATATATATTATATATATATATATATATATATATATATATATATATGAATAAAAAATGGAGTTAACGCAGGTTTAAACAAGTATTTTTACTTTCTACATATGTTTCGAAAATTCCACTGATACTATTCAAAAGAATAAAAGGTATAAACAATGCAATCTTCTCTTCGCGAAAGTGAAAAAACGAAACTCGTCAATACGACATTTTAGCAAAAAATGATGGATTCGTATAGCGATAGACAGAACGCTATTAATATTGTTTAAAAAAACGTTATATGATATAACGTCATATGTAGCTAACAGAAAGAGTAGGGATATTAATAGTGAATGTTAAATATAAAGGAAATTAAAGTTTAAACTATATATAATGATAGCGTAATTATTTTTGAAGGTGTTATATTTACTTTTAGATCGGTAAAAGGGGAATAAATAAGGGTTATATGCCTTCATTCGCTTTGTATCGGTGCGTAAGTTATGTTTGTTATCAATAATTCTTTTACGACTAGAAATCTTATCTACATTATAGAATTTACAAAAGTAATTACGCTATGAATACTAGTAAAAATATTTGGTTAATAATTCCTTACGGGAGACAAATTAAATCTAATCTCCCACTGCTGTTTCGTCAAGCTATTGCTAGGAATTTTCCAAACAATTCCAGATATTACTCTATAATTAATTCACATAAGGTTAGGATAGGTTTTTCAAACACAAAAAATCTCTTGCAAATTATATCTTCTCATAATAACAAACTGTTAAATATTAATACATTTACTAATACTAACATTAATTTAGCTAATACCATCCAACCCTCTAGAAATATTAATAACAAGGTTATTGTATCTGAAGTCAATTCCAATAGAATTAAATTTATGTCAAGTTACTCTAAGATTAAAAATTCTATATACCAGTGTATAATCAGTACTCGTAATAAAGTACGATTTTACATTGGAAGCACATCGTTAGAGTTATCTAAAAGAATTTCTATCCATACTCAACATTTAGGGATAGAAATAAACGGAATAGTACCGGTCTCAGCAAACTGATTTGGGATTTAAAAGACCACAATGAACAATTTCATTTAGAATGGTTGATCCTCTCAATTTCGATACCATATGACAAAGGCAAGAAATTCTGTCTTCTCTGCAATTCTGAGCTATTTTTCATTATTTTTTCTAAAAATACTCTAGTAAACACGGTTATAGAACGAGCATACAGATGTAAGCATTGGCAGAAACATACTTTTAGTGCATATAAGTAGTCTCTATCATTATATATAGTTTAAACTTTTAATTTCCTTATATTTAACATTCACTATTAATATCCCTACTCTTTCTGTTAGCTACTTATGACGTTATATCATATAAGGTTTTTTTAAACAATATTAATAGCGTTCTGTCTATCGCTATACGAATCCATCATTTTTTGCTAAAATGTCGTATTGACGAGTTTCGTTTTTTCACTTTCCCGAAGAGAAGATTGCATTGTTTATACCTTTTATTCTTTTGAATAGTATCAGTGGAATTTTCGAAACATATGTAGAAAGTAAAAATACTTGTTTAAACCTGCGTTAACTCCATTTTTTATTCATATTATTCAAAATATTCAACGTAAACACGAAGTTTCAACCTTTATTTTTGCTGGCCTGGTAACTATTTATTTATTTATCTGTGTTAATTGTTAACAAAAGGTAATAACTCATCTATTTATATATATATATATATATATATATATATATATATATATATATATTATAATATATATATATATATATATAATATATATATATATATATATATATATATATATAGATATATGTAATATATATATGTAAATATATATATATGTGTATGTGTGTGTGTAAATGCAATATTTGACAATTATATTACTAAGCACTGAACTGCTAAACATAAATTCCTTAATTTTTCATACTACTATCATCTATCTCTGCCCCTACACTTTCACTCTACTTCTACACATTTGTCATTCCTTCTATCTTTTTACAATAGAACACCTTTCTCTCCCTTTAACCCTTCATCTTCCCACTCCTACTCTCAAATTGTATCCACTGACCACTGACTGATCTATATCTTCATTTTTCTTTTCTATTTTTTCTTTATTCCCTTCATTTCTCTTTTCAGGGTTTTTTGTTTTTATATTTTATTTTATTATTATTTTATTAATTTCTCCTTACTTTCTTCTCCTTCTTCTCTCTTTTTTCTCTCATTTTTTCTTTCTCTTTTTTTTCGCTTATTTTTTTCTTTCTTTCTTCATTCCCCTCTTCCTGTTTTCGATTTGACCCTTTAATACTATCCCTATTTTTAGGTCACTTTAAATAAAAAGCCTTTGTCTCGGCAACACTATATATAAATTCTCTACTTGGAATGACCAAGTTTAAAAACTGCTGGATCTCACTCAGTAGGGAATATCACATTGTGTATTTCAGCCCCAACTTTCCACTGAAATCCTCCAGTGACGGGGCAATGGTGAAAGTGATAGGTGGATGTAGCCATCGGAAGTCATAGTCACATTCCTGATATAGGCGGCTTGGGACTTTGTTACCGCTAACATTTCACCTCCAATCTCTCCAATTTAAGCGACATTGGATCTTTTCTAAAAGATGGACAGAATTTCTACTTAACTAAATAATTTGAAACTTCGTATACTGGTAGAAGGTGTCAAGAGAAAACATTAATTTGAATAGTTTTTTTTTAGAAAATTGTATTTTGTGGCTTTTACGTAGTTTAATTCTTCGAATTTTAACCAATGAAATCCCAGCATTTGAGCTCAATTCATTTGCTGCGTCTAAGTAAACAGCACACACACACACACACGCACACGTCTTATTCATCCTTATCAATTCTGTCTTCTGCAGGTGCTAGAAATAAGAGCTATATCTCTTAAATCGATGAATTTCGTTGCCCAATAAATATATTAACGATGAATAACGATGAATAAGACGTGTGCGTGTGTGTGTGTGCTGTTTACTTAGACGCAGCAAATGAATTGAGCTCAAATGCTGGGATTTCATTGGTTAAAATTCGAAGAATTAAACTACGTAAAAGTTACAAAATACAATTTTCTCAAAAAAACTAATGAAATTTATGTTTTCTTTTGACACATTCTACCAGTATACGAAGTTTCAAATTATTTAGTTAAGTAGAAATGCTGTCAATCTTTTAGAAAAGATCCGCGATATTGACTACTATGGCTGGGGCAACTTTGAGCGGTATTCCATTAACCATGCTCACAAAAGTAGGAGTCATTCATATCTACCATGTTGTAAAAATCATTTATAAGATCGAAGGAAAAAATATGAGTTATAAGACCGAAGGGCACCTGATCAATGCAGTTAGTCGTTTCACAAGTCGTATAAGACAGTAATAATATTTGAACGTCGTTTCATTTAATAGCCGTGTAACATATACATTAAACAAGCAGAATCATAAAACAAGACCACACCCGAACAACTGCATTTACTTAACAGTGTCCAAACATTTAGGGGGAAATATTGTAAACTCTTTGTAATCGAAAGTAATATTGATTAATTCATATCGGTCTACATACTTTTAAAAATGTTAAAGCATCAACATCAACCGGCCAGTAAAGTGAAAAGGGAAGAGAGAGAAGGAAGTGAAGAAGATCATATTAGTGATATTTTCCATTAGACCTCGCCATCACCATCATCATCATTAATAACATCATTGTGATTGTCTTCGATGGCCACATCATCAACAACGTGAAGGACACAGTTATCTAAAATACAGTAATTAATACGAAAGCAGTAGAACTCAATCAACAAAAACGAAGCTGGATTCATGATAACGATGTCTCTACACATGTATTCACATGCATATAAATATACACATGCCGATCTCTCTATTTACCTATATAATTTATGGACTTATTTATCTGGTAACACTCGACACGAATTAGAATTAGATGTGTCACACTGTTATAAAACAGCAACACGTGAAACCGTATGGTGTCTTTTAAAATTTAATAGAAATTGGATTCATTTAATTATTTTTGTGGTGCACAATTGTTGACCGGTGGAAGAATTAGAAGAAGATATGAACAAAACAGAAGTCATGTGCGAAATGCCCAACAGTAGCCAGATTGAAAATGTTAAAAATGTTTATTTACTTAGAACTATACTGTATGTTTCAATAATTTTATTGATATTTGGATCTGTCGGAAATTTAGCAATTTTTGCAATATTTTTCAAGAAACAAATGCGTCAGACAAAAATTGTTCCATATCTTCATTGTTTAGCTCTTGTAGATTTCATTACGCTTTCGACATATTTACCAAAACCAATCTGGTTGTTAGCTGCTCCTGAACCTAACACGGCACATTCAGGTATTTTTTGCAGTGAAATATACGATGCTTTCATTTCTTCTATATTTATATATTCTTCCTGGATAACCGTTGTCATATCTCTGGAACGTCTGTTGGCAATATGTCGCCCATTTTCACAATTTCATTCTTCACAACGTTATAAACCTTACCTAGTACTGCTTCTGCTTCTTGTATGTGTTGCTGTTACGTATACAACGCTAGCAGTATTTTTAAATATTAAGGCGTACTTTTTGTGTGCTGTAGACATCATGTATTCATTCGTACCAAGCATGATTTTGATAATAAGTTCTATCCTTTTGTTGTATAAAATACACCATCGACCAGACCTCGGTCGACATTTGCAACGGAAAATTTCAGAGCAGTCTAAAAGTACTATTTATGCAGTGATTGCAATAAACGCACTCTTTCTCTTAACCACATTTCCTTCATCTATTAATTGCCTGGTAATATTCCTACTCGATGAAAAAGATATGGTCCTCTACTTGTTTTTTAGTGTTCTAGCTTGTATGAATAACGTTTTCAACTTCATGTTGTATGTTGTGGTAAGCAAATCATTTCGCGACAACCTGAAACAAATATGTTGTAAAGAGTCTGCAGTAAAAAGAAGTAAGGTGTATTCGCTCCAGGTTACAACGAGGCACTAAGAATTTCGCTGTTTCAATACTTTATCAATTCCGTAAGTATCTACTTATATATTTATAATTGTCGTACTAATGATAATTTATGTATCATCAATCTTCAGTCCGTTTATGTAGACGTACATATATTCATCTATATGTGCATACAAATATATAACTATATCTATGTTTGTATATAAGTATGTTAAAATACATTACACAATATGGCGATGTTCTATGTTTATAAATTTCTAATTAGTATTCCCTGTTCAACATTCTATTTACATATTCTAATAGATTGTTGTTCCACTTATTGCATAGGGTACATTATAAATGTAAAGGTATTCTAATGTGTTTGATTTATGTTATAGTGCGGTGGGCCTTCGTTTCTCAATTATCACTATAATTATAATTATACACAGTGCTATGTGTTGCTCTAAATTGTTTAAATGTACATCTTTCAAAAATCACGTGTCTACCTGGGTAGTTCCGGAGAATATGCTCTAAGGAACTAATAAATAAAATTTCTGGATGTGAAAAATCTTTGTTCTCCTTATCATTATTAATATTATTAAGTAATCTACGGAAAATATGCACGCACAGAATTACCCAACGAGAGAAGTTACTAGTGTCTAACAACTCATTAGCTCGAGTACTACATAAGGGGTGCTTTTCGTTAGCCAGCATCTGAAACCGATTTCAGAGAAATTCGGTTCCTACCAGGGCAATATATCCCATTATCCTCATTATATATATAAATATTGATAGAAATAGTAAGACGACGAGACCTCGACATTTTGTAAATTGAGGAATTTATCTGTAAATTTAATATGTGACAATTATTCGGCAGCCATGATAAAACACCGAGTTTCGGATGTCAGGGTGGAAATTCACACAGCCCTCCATTCAGTTATCCGGCCATTAGAAAAAATTCTATGAAAACGACCGTTAAACCATGGGAAATTATTGTGTGATTGATCGTTATTAAGACAAAAGAACTATTTGAATGATCGCTAAATGAGGGGAGGGATTAAAAGTAGGGGATAAAAACGCACATAGTATTCGCGTAAGTTCGCATCTCCATTCCTACACATGCGCGCTCGTACACACACGTACATGTGCCTATACGTATACACTCATCCATCATCACTTGAAACATAGACATTCTCACCCACACCATTCCCCAAAAACCATATATACAGTCCAACGCACACAAACACATGCGCTAACCAAAACGGTTCATACACACGTCTATATACGCACAAACACAAGAAAAGACAGGGTTAGAGGCAACAATACAGAAAAAAGTGTAAAGAAGTATCAAAAAACCATGGGAGTAAAACACGTCTATATACGCAAACATCCGTATGCACTCACGCACGCCCGTCTATATATGCGCATACCTGCACACATCTATATACGCACACATACACACACACACACACACACACACACACACACACACTCACACACACATGCACAGAAAGTTCATACACACGTTTATAGACGCACATGTACAAGAGAAAACAAAACTGTAGGCAAAAATACAGGAAAAGTTGTAAAGAAAAAACAAGGAGTAAGATACGTCTATACATGCACAGGGAAAATTGCAGGGTAGAAGGTAGAATACAGAAAAAGCATGTGTAAAAATTATGAGCAATAAACCTATAAAACAATATCTCTATAAATGGCTTCCGAATAATTGTCATATTTATATTTACATATATATATATATATATATATATATATATATATATATATATATATATATATATATATATATATATATATATATATATATATATATATATATATATATATATATATCAAGAATAATCTTACTTAGAAATGGATGCGTGCGTTCCGTCATATAATAAATTAATAAATAAAACATATGCCTGTATACATGCATATATGTACGTACCTACCTCTACAAGTATATATACAGTTCCGGCCAAAATGATCAGAACGGTTGCTTTTACTCTGTGTTTTAGTATATTTAATCGGCGAACTCTAATGTTTTGGATTTGTTTACGTGACGGTTCGTTTACTAAACATTAGTAAGAATATTTGCAGTGTACTTTGTTAATATAATGCCACTTACTCCGTTACCAATTCGTCAGCAGGTTATTAAGCTTCGAAGGAAGGATAATTTAAGTACTGGATCTATTGCAAAGATTGTTAACAAGTCAAAAAGTGTTGTACACGGTATTCTTAAGGTCTACGATGATTGTGGTTCGTGTGAAGCTAGAACGTTTACAGGTAGGCCAAGAAAAACAACCAAGAGAGAAGATCGTGCTATGGTAAAGTTGGGTAAAAAGGACAGATTTAAAACTGCAGCTGTTTCTCGGAAAATGAGCATTGTATTGAAGAAAACTTTAACTCGAAAAACTGTCTCGTCGTTTAGTTGAACATGACCTACAAGCAAGAACACCTGCAGGGAAGCCACTGATCAGCTCCAAGAATAAAAAGTGTCGTCTTACCTTTGAACCGAACATGTGTTGTGGTCTTAAGAAAAATGGCAAACGGTGCATTTCAGTGATGAATCTAAATTTATGCTATTTGGCTCAGATGGGAAAATGTACGTTCGTAGAAAAGTAGGTGAAAAATTGTTGCCTTAATGCCTTAAGACTAGTGTTAAATTCGGTGGAGGAAGTGTCATGGTTTGGGGAATGATATCTGGAGATGGTGTGGGCCCTTTGGTGCGATTACATGGAAAGTTAAATGCAGGAGTTTATAAACAACTTGTAAAAGATCATGTCTTGCCTGTGCTGAGAAATTCAACTAAGCGAACCACCCATATTCATGCAGGACATGCCCCATGTCACAAGGCTAAGGTGGTCATGAACTTCCTCAAAGCTGAAAGGTTATTGTTATGGATTGGCCAGCTCAAAGCCCAGATCTCAATCCTATTGAAAATGTGTGGAATATTCTAGGAGAACGTTCGAAAGCCAGAAATCCTAAAACAACTGAGCAATTATGGAATGCCCTTCAAAAAGAATGGAATAAGATGGAATCATCCAGGAAGAAATTGAAAATTTAATTTCCTCATGCAGTCGAAGATGTCAGAGTGTGATTGAAGCTAAAGGGCTTCACACTAAATATTAAATAATTCCAGTATTCTCTGTCATTTTTGATTTTTTTTTTCAACCGTTCTGATCATATTGGCCGCCAACGGTTTTGCAGTAAATCACTAAATCATCCATAACTTTTGTATTATCCTCTCAAATTACACCAAATTCTCAGACAATGACATTAATATTGTATTTATAGTCTGTGATAATTATAGAATATAAAACAACTTTGATAAAAAATTATATCTACTTTTTTGACGAAAACAATGCCGTTCTAAACATTTTGGCCGCAACTGTACATGCATATATGGGTACAGGACACCAAAAAAACGTCGCTGCAGTTGAAACATTGTAGATCCAGAGAATATGCTCTACGTAAAACAAATTTAATGATCAGTTATTGCTGTATGTGTATAAATTCTTCAATCAACGACAGTTCACGCAAAATTTCAAAATAAAATTTAGATATTTGCAATTTTAACGATTGGAGAAGCCTTGGGCAAGTGTCTTCTGTTAGAGCTTCGGGCCAACCAAATTCTTGAGAGTGGATTTGGCAGACAGTAGTTCATTGAAGCCTGCCGTATATATATATATATATATATATATATATATACATGTTCACCGTTCTCTCTCCCTCTCACTCCTCTTCGTAGACTCTCTCGTCGCTGACACATGACGAAATAGAATCTACCTTTCTACCCACAACCTTCGTAAAGACTAAACGTGCTTATACGGCCTCATTCATCAGCTCGTCATTCTAGCATTCATAATTATTTTTCTATCGTCTTGGCTTAACAGCCCTCGCCGTTTCTTTTTTACTGTTTTGTTCTCACTGTTCTGTTCATGATACCACTTTCACCCTAAAAACAAAATACAAATTTTATTAAGTTTGCTTTGCGGGAAGAGCTGTTTCAACGAAGTCGCATCTTGTCATAGCCTTCGAAAGCGGCGTAGTTGAAACAGGAACAACTGAAGAAGGGAAATATTCTTTAAGTAGTATGTCTCGTTTCTCTGTTTTATTTGTTTTTCGAAAAAAAGTTCGTTACTATGTTTTTGTTTTTATGTTTTCGTTACTCATTGTGTTCAGCGTTTTTTTTATGTATTGTACCCATATATGCATGTATATATACATATATATATATATATATATATATATATATATCATATATATATATATATATATATATATATAGAATATATATATATATTATATATAATATGTGTGTACATATATGTATGTATATATGCATATATTTATATATTATTTATATTATATTATATCATATATATATATATATATATATATATATATATAAACAAGGTTAAAATTTATTTAGTTTTGCCAAGAATACTCTACATATTATATAATGGTAAATCACATAACTAAAAGGATACAGTGACCAACAATAGCCTGGAAGTTAATCATGCAAATATTTATTTCATTACGTCCATAAGATATTGTTCTATAATGCTATTTACGTTTGGAACTATCGGGAATATAACAGCCATGGCAACTTTTTACAGGAAGAATATGCGTAAGTATAAATTCGTTCCCTATCTCCTATGTCTAGTTTCAGTAGACATGATTTTGATTTTTCTGATCTCTCCGAGAATCATACGGGTATCTTATTCTCTACAATTATTGGCTCCAGATACCAATATATTATCCAGTCTAACTGTGGAGATCATGTCATTGTTTTTTAATATATATTCCTCCTGGATTACGGTACTCATATCAATTGAACGGCTGGGAGCAATTTTGCATACCTTTTCTAGAATTTATTCTTCAGGGCGATATAAACCTTACATGGTAGTGTTTGCAATTCTGATCTGTGTTGCTATAATTTACGCAATGATTATGCCTCTTATAAACAATTATGAATACAAATTGTGTGTTGCAATCGTATTATATTCTTTTCTACCTGCTATAGTATTATTCCTCATGTCTATTCTCATGATTTATAAAATACTCCAGCCTTCGAAACTTGGCCAGAATGTTCAACGAAGATCTACATCACAATCAAAACATTCTGTATACCTAGTGATAACAACTAGTAGTTTGTTTTCGTTTACAACCTTTCCTGTGTCTATACATTACTTTCTAATGGTTTTTCTGTCACAAAGTGACAACGTATTTATTACATTCTTGGATATGTTAGCGTGTGTTAATAATGCTATCAACATTGTTTTATACGCGGCAGTGTGTATATATATATATATATATATATATATATATATATATATATATATATACGCACCTGCCGTGGGGCTTCATTTCCACACACGCCAGCTTAATTCAATTCGTCCTTAGTCGAAAGAGACCTGTTTTTATGTCCTGTTATTTTTATTGAATTTGTGTAATATTGTCCGTTTTTTCTGTCCTTGTTTATGTTTTTGTGTGCATTCGCTGCTTTTTTCCAAGGAACCTAATGCTGTTAGCTTAGTATTTCCTTGGGCCTCACCAGATTAGAGCAATCTCAAGTATAATCAGCCGAAATTGTGAAGATAATCTGGTACTTGATTGAGGAAAGAAAATTTCGAATGACTTGTCCTTGTTTTCTTAAACAATGGGAAATTACTGTGTGATTGATCGTTATTAAGACAAAAGAACTATTTGAATGACCGCTAAATGAGGAGAGGGATTAAAAGTAGGGGGGTAAAAATGTACATAGGTTTCGTGTAAGCGCCTGTCCATACCTACACATGCGCGCCCGTACATAACGTTCATGCGCCTAAACGTATACACTCATCCATCCTCACTTGAAACATACACATTCTCACCCACACCATTCCCCATAAACCATATATATACAATTCAACACACACACACACGGGCGAAACAAAACGGTTCATACACACGACTATATACGCACAAACTCAAGAAAAAAACAGGGCTAGGGGCAACAATACAGAAAAATATGTAAAGACGTATGAAAAAACCATGAGAGTAATCACGTCTATATACGCACACACTCGTATGCACTCACGCACGCACGTCTATACATGCGCAAACCCACACACGTCTATATAAGCGCACACAAATGCGCAGAAAGTTCATACACACGTCTATAGACGCACATGTACAAGAAAAAAAAAGGCTGAAGGCAAAAATACAGGAGAACTTGTAAAAGAAATCAATGAGAAAGACACGTCTATATACGCACAGGGAAAAATGCAGGGTAGAATGTCGAATACAGAATAAAGTATGTGTAAAAATTATGAGCAATCTTTAAACATATAAAACTGAGAATGTGTGTCTGTCTGTCTGTCTGTGTTTTTCCCTAAAAGTTGAGAACTATACAACTAATTTCATTCAAATTTTATACATGTCTTACTTAGGGTCCGGGAAGTGTCATTGGCAAAAAATAATTTTTAACTTTTCGCCTAGGGCAAGCCCACAGCAATATCATATCTTCTCCACTACGATTTCCTTAAACTTGAGAACTACATAACCATTTTCATTCAAATTTTACACATGCCTTACTTAGGGTCCATGTAGTTTCATGGGCAAAAGAAATGTTCAAATTCTTGCCTAGGTCGAGCCCATGCAATATCATATCATCTCCACTATTTCAGTATTACGTGTTAAAAGTGAGACAAAGCATTTCTCTATTTTATGTCAGATACTTTCACTTCAACAATAAAAATTAGAGATAATAATTACAATTGAATTATATGTAGTAAGTAATAATTAAAATCAAACTAAAGTATAATATAATCGTAACATAACAAAAGGAAAAATAACAATTGGTATAAAATTGCATCAATGACTTGAACTTGAATAAGTGGTTTCACATGAATGGGAATAAATTAAAAATAAAATTAGTGTGCAGAAATGGAATAGTCCAGATGGAATATTATACATTAAGGACTATATCTTCAACTGCGTACTGCTTTTTGATTCACTGTTTAACTATTGTTATCACGTTTGTTGGTTCCTCGTAAGGGAAACGTTGTTGTGTTGCATTTGTTAAATAATTGTAAACTGTAACCGTCCCCCTTTGGGAGAAGAAGTTTTGGTTATTGTTTAAAAATTGAATTGTGTCTCTTTTTGGGCAAATTGACAATTTTTGTTGGAATGCTTTCGATAGAAGAAAGTTCAAAACTGAATTTCGCTGCAGCCGTCGGCGTGCGCAAACTCATTAAAATTAAAATGGAAGAAATACAAACCTATTTCGGATTGATCACCGAAAAAGGCGGTGAATCTAGGATAACATCACCAACGAAATAAAAAAATTAAATTAAAGAAAAGCCTATTGTCTATAAAGTATACAATGTAGAGAATAAAAAAAAGATTTGAACACCTGGAGGAAAGCACCATCGAAAATTATCTTGGTGCGACTATGAAAGATATCTAACCAGAGGCGGTAAATTCTCCACAATAGAAGCAAAGTTCGAGTTAACGGAGCGTGCAAGGGAGTACTCGACTCCAGCCTTGCAAAGTGGAAATATTTTATTTTCACCTTTATATCAGGGACGTAGGACGGGCCTACAATTCCAGTCTGTTATACATTTTGAGTATTTTTATCACTAGCGATATCAAGATATAACTTTGTATTTTGCATTTTACGTGTAGATGTATATATATATAGATGTACATGTAATATGTACACATATATACACATATATACATGCACTAGCACTATGACCCGGCACGACGGGTCATAATTCTAGTAAACCTATAAAACAATATCTCTATAAAAGGCTACCGAATAATTGTCATATATTACATTTACAGATATATATATATATATATATATATATATATATAATATATATATATAATATATATATATATATATTAATATATATATATATATATATATATATATGTGTGTGTGTTGTGTGTGTGTAAATGCAATATGTGACAATTATATTACTAAGCACTGAACTGCTAAACATAAGTTCCTTAATTTTTCATACTACTATCATCTATCTCTGCCCCTACACTTTCACTCTACTACTACACATTTATCATTCCTTCTATCTTTTTACAATAGAACACTTTTCTCTCCCTTGAACCCCTTCATCTTCCCACTCCTACTCTCAAATTGTGTCCACTGACCACAGACTGATCTATATCTTCATTTTCCTTTTCTCTTTTTTCTTTATTTCCTTCATCCCTCTTTTCCAGTTTTTTATTTTTATTTTTTATTTTGTTATTATTTTATTAATTTCTCCTTACTTTCTTCTCCTTCTTCTCTCTTTTTCTCCTATTTTTTCTTTCTCTTCTTTTTTTTCGCTTTCTTTTTTTTCTTTCTTTCTTCATTCCCCTCTTCCTGTTTTCGATTTGACCCTTCTAATACCTTCCCTATTTATGGGTCACTTTAAATAAAAAGCCTTCGTCTCGGCAACGCTATGTATAAATTCTCTACTTGGAATGACCAAGTTTAAAAACTGCTGGATCTCACTCAAAAGTGTATTTCAGCCCCAACTTTCCACTGAAGTCCTCCAGTGACGGGGCAATGGTGATCGTGGCAGGTGGAATTAGCCATCGGAAGTCATAGTCACATTCCTGATGTAGGCGGCTTGGGACTTTGGTTGTTATTCTTCGAACTCGGTGTAGCTGAGGATTTAGACAACGTCCCAGACTACTGAGTAGAATTTTAGCAATGCACTGCTTGACCCAGTAAGGGAGTGGCATAGAAAAGGTGGACTAAAAAATGCCTGTCCTACGCTGTCAGGCCAGTATACCACGGCTTTCAGACTTACACGACTGCGGTCGGGTCCAACTGAAAATGAAGGAACTCATCGCCGTAACGTTAGCGATGAAGTCCATGCTGTGCTACCTCACTTTTCCCCAGTAATCTTTTGCATCGATCATGTACATTACATCGTGAGAATGGAGTCGTTTCACAAGCCCTGCATTGAGAGAGTTACCCGTTGAGAAGCCGTACGTATTTTATTATGAATCTGGTCATTCTCACTCACTCTACATATATCTGAAGTGGACGGTCGATAGTTTTCATCATCAAGTTACCGCTAACATTTCACCTCCAATATCTCCTATTTAAACGACTTTGACTACTATGGCTGGGGCATCGTTGAGCGGTATTCCATTAACCATGCTCAGGAAAGTAGGAGTCATTCATATCTACCATGTTTTAAATATTGTGTTATAAGATCGAAGGAAAAAATATGACTTACAAGATCGAAGGGCACCTGTTCAATGCAGTTAGTCGTTTCACAAGTCGTATGAGACGTTAATAATACTTGAACGTCGTTTCATTTAATAGCCGTGTAACATATGCATTAAACAAATAATATATTTTGTTAAAACTTATAGATTCATAAAATAAGACCGCACCCGAACAATTGCAGTTACTTAACAGTCTCCAAACCTTTAGCAGGAAGTATTGTAAAATGAAAGGCATATTGATTCACACTTCCTATCGTTGTACATCCTGTTAAAAACGTTTGAACATCAACATCAATCAGCCAGTAAAATCAACTTTACAATTTTATCATCATAGTAGTGATATGTGTTCCAATAGACTTCGCCATCACCTCGTCATCATCATCATCATTAATAACTTCATTGTGATTGTCTTCAATAGCCACATCATCAATAAAAACGAAGCTGGATTCATGATAACGATGTCTCTTCACATGTATTCACATGCATATAAATATACACACGCCGACCTATCTACTTGCCTACATATTTTATCTACTTATTTATCTGATATCGCATGACACGAATTAGATGTGTCACACTGTTATTAAACAGCAACACGTGAAACCATAACTGGTCTTTCAAAATTTTATAGAAATTGGATTCATTTAGTTATTTTCGTGGTCCACAATTGCTGACCGAAGGATCAATTAGAAGAAAATATGAACAAAACTGAAATGATGAGCGTTTTGAACAATAGTAGCCAGATAGAAAATTATAAAAATGTTTATTTAGTTAGAACTATACAGTATGTTGCAATAATATTATTGATATTAGGATCTGTCGGAAATTTAGCAATTTTCGTAATATTTTTTAAGAAACAAATGCGTCAGACAAAAGTTGTTCCATATCTTCATTGTTTATCTCTTGTAGATTTCATTGCGCTTTCGACATATTTACCAAAGCCAATATGGTTGTCGACTACTTCTCAACCTAATACAGGTATTTTTAGCAGTGAAATATACGATGCTTTCACTTCTTTGATATTTGTATATTCTTCCTGGATAACCGTTATTATATCTCTGGAACGTCTGTTAGCAATATTTTGCCCGTTTTCACAATTTCATTCTCCACAACGTTATAAACCTTACCTAGTACTGCTTCTGCTTCTTGTATGTGTTGCTGTTACGTATACAGC
The DNA here is from genome assembly GCF_006345805.1 of Octopus sinensis. NCBI lineage: Eukaryota > Metazoa > Mollusca > Cephalopoda > Octopoda > Octopodidae > Octopus > Octopus sinensis. The sequence continues at coordinate 61,541,743 of NC_043002.1, read as the reverse complement.
GATAGCAGTATTTTTTAATAATATGACGTACTTTTTGTGTGCTTTACAAATCATGTATTCATTCGTACCAGGGATGATTTTGATAATAAGTTCTATCCTTTTGTTGTATAAAATACTGCATCGACCAGACCTCGGTCAACATATGCAACGAAATATTTCAGAGCAGTCAAAAAGTACTATTTATGTAGTGATTGCAATAAACGCACTCTTTCTCCTAACCACATTTCCTTCATCTATAATTTACCTGAAAATATTCCTACTCGATGAAAAAGATATTGTCATCTTCAGGTTTGCAAATGTGCTGGCTTGTATCAATAACGTTTTCAACTTCGTGTTGTATGTTGTGGTAAGCAAATCATTTCGCGACAATCTGAAACAAATATGTTGTAAAGAGACTGCAGTAAACAGATGTATGGTGTATTCGCTCCAGGTTACAACGAGGCACTAAGAATTTCGCTGTTTCAATACTTTATCAATTCCGTAAGTATCTACTTATATATTTATAATTGTCGTACTAATGATAATTTATGTATCATCAATCTACATTCCGTTTATGTAGACATACATATATTCATCTATATGTGCATACAAATATATAACTATATCTATGTTTGCAGATAAGTATTTTAAAATACATTACACAATATGGTGATGTTCTATGTTTATAAATTTCTAGTTAGTATTCCCTTTTCATCATTCTATTTACATATTCCTTAAGAAAGTTAGACCACTTCTAATAGATTATTGTCCCACTTATTGCATAGGGTACATTATAAATGTAAAGGTATTCTAATGTGTTTGATTTATTTTATAGTGTGGTGGGCTTTCGTTTCTCAATTATTACTATGATTATAATTATACACAGTGCGATGTTTCTCTAAATTGTTTAAATGTATATCTTTCAAAAATCATATGGTTTACCTGTGTAGATCCGCAGAATATGCTCTAAGGAATTGATAAATAAAGCTTCTGGATGTGAAAAATCTTTGTTCTCCTTATCATTATTAATATTATTAAGTAATCTACGGAAAATATGCACGCACAGAATTACCCAACGAGAGAAGTTACTAGTGTCTAACAACTCATTAGCTCGAGTACTACATAAGCTGGATTTTCGTTAGCCAGCATCTGAAACCGATTTCAGAGAAATTCGGTTCCTACCAGGGCAATATATCCCATTATCCTCATTATATATATAAATATTGATAGAATTATTAAGACGACGAGACATCGACAATTGTAAATAGAGGAATTTATCTGTAAATTTGATATGTGACAATTATTCGGTAGCCATAATAAACTCTGAGTTTCGGATGTCAGGGTGGAAATTCACACAGCCCTCCATTCAGTTATCCGGCCATTAGAAAAAATTCTATGAAAACGATCGTTAAACAATGGGAAATTATTGTGTGAATGATCGTTATTACGACAAAAGCACTATTTGAATGATCTCTAAATGAGGGGAGGGATTAAAAGTAGGGTGTAAAATTGTACATAGTATTCGTGTAAGCGCGCATCTCTATACCTACACATGTGCGTCCGTACACCCACGTACCTGCGCCTATAAGTATACACTCATCCATTATCACTTGAAACATACACATTTTCACCCACACCATTCCCCAAAACCATATACAATTCAACACACACACACATGCGCGAACCAAAACGGTTTATACACACGACTATATACGCACAAACACAAGAAAAAACAGGGCTAGGGGCAACAATACGGAAAAAAGTGTAAAGAAGTATGATAACCAATGAGAGTAATCACGTCTATATACGCGCACACTCGTATGCACTCACGCACGCACGTCTATACATGTACTAAACCACACACGTCTATATAAGCACACACACAGGCACAGAAAGTTCATACACCCGTCTATAGACGCACATGTACAAGAATAAAACAAGGCTGAAGGCAAAAATACAGGAGAACTTGTAAAATAAATCAATGAGAAAGACACGTCTATATACGCACAGGGAAAAATACAGGGTAGAAGGTAGAATACAGAAAAAGTATATGTGTAATAATTATGAGCAAGATTTATATATATAAAACTGAGAATGTGTGTCTGTCTGTCTGTCTGTCTGTGTGTTTCCCTAAAACTTCTTGAGAACTATACTACTAATTTCATTCAAATTTTACACATGCCTTACTTAGGGTCTATGTAGTTTCATGGGCAAAAGAAATGTTCACCTTCTTGCCTAGGGCGAGCCCATAGCAATATCATATCTTCTCCACTATTTCAGTATGACGTGTAAAAAGTGAAACAAAAGCATTTCTCTATTTTATGTCAGATACTTTCACTTTAACAACAAAAATTAGAGATAATAATAACAATTGAATTATAAGTAGTAAGTAATAATTAAAATCAAACTAAAATATAATATAATCGTAACATAACAAAAGGAAAAATAGCAATTGGTATAAAATTGCATTAATGACTTGAACTTGAATAAGTGGTTTCACATGAATGGGAATAAATTAAAAATGAAATTAGCGTGTAGAAATGGAATAGTCCAGATGGACTATTATATAATAAGGACTATAGCTTCAACTGCGTACTGTATTTTGATTCACTGTTTAACTATTGTTATCACGTTTGTTGGTTCCTCGTAAGGGAAACGTTGTTGTGTTGCATTTGGTAAATAATTGTTAACTGTAACCGCCCCCCTTTGGGAGAAGGAGTTTTGGTTATTGTTTAAAAATTGAATTGCGTCTCTTTTTGGGTAAATTGACAATATTTTCACCGTTTACATGAAAGCATTTTTGTTAGAATGCCTTCGATAGAAGAAAATCAAAACATGCATTTCGCTGCAGCCGTTGGCGTGCGCAAACTCATTAAAATTAAAATGGAAGCAATACAAACCTATTTCGGATTGATCACCGACAAAGACGGTGAATCTAGGATAACATCACCAAACGAAATAAAAAATTAAATTAAAGAAAAGCCTATTGTCTATAAAGTATACAATGTAGAGAAAAAAAAAAGATTTGAACACCTGGAGGAAATCACCATCGAAAATTATCTTGGTGCGACTATGAAAGATATCTAACCAGAGGTGGTAAATTCTCCAGAATAGAAGCAATGTTCGAGTCTACGGAACGTGCAAGGGAGTACTCGACTCCAACCTTGCAAAGTGCAAATATTTTATTTTCACCTTTATATCTGGGACGTAGGACGGGCCTACAATTCCAGTCTGTTATACAATTTTAGTATTGTTATCACTAGCGATATCAAGATATAACTTTGTATTTTGCATTTTATGTGTAGATGTATATATATATAGATGTACATATAATATGTACACATATATATATATACACATATCTGCATGCACTAGCACTATGACCCGGCACGACGGGTCAAAAATGCTAGTAAACCTATAAAACAATATCTCTCTAAAGGGCTACCGAATAATTGTCATATATTACATTTACAAATATATATATATATATATATATATATATATATATGTATATACATATATATATATATATATATATATATATATATATATATATATATATACTATATATATATATATATACATATATATATATATTTTATATATATATATATATTAAATATATACCAATTAAGGACTGAACACGAAAAGTGGACAGTCAACATGCTAGATATAGACGTCAAATCGCCATACTCCACAAAGATTATATTCTCAAATCAAACTCAGCACAAAACCAAAGCAATAAAGAAGTGAAAATATACGAAATAAAATAATTACCCATGTACTGATCAGTTTCGTTTATTATTATCCGCAAGGATAACTGTAACCTCTTCAGCATGGTGCGTATTGAATGTAATTTGCTGGACTAGATGCAAAAACGATACCGGATTGTCGCGTGCATGGAGTTCAACCGATTACATTCGAATGTATCTTTCAAATGCCTTTACTTTGCCGCGTTGAGACCCGAAAACACCAGCCTGCAGCTAATAATTAGCAGCAGTCAATTTATCGGTTAGAGAACATATTTATTTTATATAAAATTGATTAAGGGTAGAGATTGATATTTATCAATTAAAACCAGTGGTCTAGCATATTAAAAAAGAATCCGAAGATTAAAATAATTATATATACCAATTAAGGACTGAACACGAAAAGTGCACAGTCAACATGCTAGATATAGACGTCAAATCGTCATTCTCCACAAAGATTATGTTCTCAAATCAAACTCAGCACAAAACCAAAGCCAGAAACAAGTGAAAATATACGAAATAAAATAATTACCCATGTACTGTAAATATTTATATGTAAATATATATATATGTGCGTATGTGTGTGTAAATGCAATATGCTAAAATTATATTACTAAGCACTGAACTGCTAAACATAAATTCCTTAATTTTTCATACTACTATCATCTATCTCTGCCCCTACACTTAGACTCTACTAATACACATTTGTCATTCCTTCTATCTTTTTACAATAGAACACCTTTCTCTCCCTTTAACCCTTCATCTTCCCACTCCTACTCTCAAATTGTGTCCACTGACAACTGACTGATCTATATCTTCTTTTTTCTTTTCTCTTTTTTCTTTATTTCCTACATTCCTCTTTTCTGAGTTTTTTATTTTATTTTTTATTTTGTTAATATTTCATTACTTTCTCCTTACTTTCTCACCTTCTTCTCTCTTTTTTGTCTCATTTTTTCTTTCTCATCTTTTTTTTCGCTTTCTGTTTTTTCTTTCTTTCTTCATTCTCCTCTTCCTGTTTTCTTTTTGACCCTACTAATACCTTCCCTATTTATGGGTCACTTTAAATAAAAGGCCTTTTACTCTGTAACGCTGGCAGAAACATAAGCGCCCCGGGCGAAATGCTTAGCGGTATTCCGTCTGTCGTTACGTTCTGAGTTCAAATTCCACCGAGGTCGACTTTGCCTTTCATCCTTTCGGGGTCGATAAATAAAGTACCAGTTTCGCACTGGGGTCGATGTAATCGACTTAATCCCTTTGTCTGTCCTTGTTTGTCCCCTCTATGTTTAGCCCCTTGTGGGTAGTAAAGAAATATATATATAAATTCTCTACTTGGTATGACCAAGTTTAAAAACTGCTGGATCTCACTCAAAAGGGAATATTACATTGTGTATTTCAGCCCCAACTTTCCACTGAAGTCCTCCAGTGACGGGGCAATGGTGAACGTGGTAGGTGGAATTAGCCATCGGAAGTCATAGTCACATTCCTGATGTAGGCGGCTTGGGACTTTGGTTGTTATTCTTCGAACTCGGTGTAGCGGAGGATTTAGACAACGTCCCAGACTACTGAGTAGAATTTTAGCAATGCACTGCTTGACCCAGTAAGGGAGTGGCATAGAAAAGGTGGCCTAAAAAAAGCCTGTCCTACGCTGTCTGGCCAGTATACCACGGCTTTCAGACTTACACGACTGCGATCGGGTCCAACTGAAAATGAAGGAACTCATCGCCGTAACGTTAGCGATGAATTCCATGCTGTGCTACCTCACTTTTCCCCAGTAATATTTGCATCGATCATGTACATTACATCGTGAGAATGGAGTCGTTTCTCAAGCCCTGCATTGAGAGAGTTACCCTTTGAGAAGCCGTACGTATTTTATTATGAATCTGGTCATTCTCACTCACTCTACATAAATCTGAAGTGGACGGGCGATAGTTTTCATCATCAAGTTACCGCTAACATATCTCCTATTTAAACGACTTTGACTAATATGGCAGGGGCATCGTTGAGCGGCATTCCATAAACCATGCTCAGGAAAGTAGGAGTCATTCATATCTACGATGTTTTAAATTATGTGTTATAAGATCGAAGGAAAAAAATATAAGTTATAAGATCGAAGGGCACCTGATCAATGCAGTTAGTCGTTTCACAAGTCGTATGAGACAGTAATAATATTTGAACGTCGTTTCATTTAATAGCCGTGTAACGTATGCATTAAACAAATAAAATATTTTGTTAAAACTTGTAGATTCATAAAATAAGACCGCACCCGAACAATTTCAGTTATTTAACAGTGACCAAACCTTTAGCAGGAAGTATTGTAAAATGAAAGACATATTGATTCATACTTTCTATCGTTGTACATCCTGTTAAAAACGTTTAAACATCAACATCAATCAGCCAGTAAAATCATCTTTACAATTTCATCATCATAGTAGTGATCTTTGTTCCAATAGACTTCACCATCACCTTTGTCATCATCATCATCATTAATAACTTCATTGTGATTGTCTTCGATAGCCACATCATCAATAAAAACGAAGCTGGATTCATGATAACGATGTCTCTACACATGTATTCACATGCATATAAATATACACATGCCGATCTATCTACTTGCCTACATATTTTATCTACTTATTTATCTGATATCGCATGACACGAATTAGATGTGTCACACTGTTATTAAACAGCAACACGTGAAACCATATCTGGTCTTTCAAAATTTAATAGAAATTGGATTCATTTAGTTATTTTTGTGGTCCACAATTTCTGACCGAATGATCAATTAGAAGAAAATATGAACAAAACAGAAATGATGGGCGTATTGACAAACGGTAGCCAGATAGAAAATAATGAAAATGTTTATTTAGTTAGAACTATACCGTATGTTTCAATAATATTATTGATATTTGGATCTGTCGGAAATTTAGCAATTTTCGTAATATTTTTCAAGAAACAAATGCGTCAGACAAAAGTTGTTCCATATCTTCATTGTTTAGCTCTTGTAGATTTCATTGCAGTTTTGACATATTTACCAAAACCAATATGGTTTTCAACTACTTCCCTACCTAAGACGGCACTTTCAGATATTTTTGACAGTGGAATATACAAGGCGTTCATTTCTTTTATATTTATGTATTCTTCCTGGATAACCGTTATCATATCTCTGGAACGTCTGGTAGCAACATTTTGCCCGTTTTCACAATTTCATTCTCCACAACGTTATAAACCTTACCTAGTACTGCTTCTGCTTCTTGTATGTGCTGCTGTTACGTATACAACGCTAGCAGTATTTTTAAACAATATGACGCACTTTTTGTGTGCTTTACAAATCATGTATTCATTCGTACCAGGGATGATTTTGATAATAAGTTCTATCCTTTTGTTGTATAAAATACTGCATCGACCAGACCTCGGTCAACATATGCAACGAAACATTTCAGAGCAGTCAAAAAGTACTATTTATGTAGTGATTGCAATAAACGTACTCTTTCTCCTAACCACATTTCCTTCATCTATTAATTACCTGAAAATATTCCTACTCGATAAAAAAGATATTGCCATCTTCATGTTTGTTAATGTGCTGGCTTGTATCAATAACGCTTTCAACTTCATGTTGTATGTTGTGGTAAGCAAATCATTTCGCGACAACCTGAAACAAATATGTTGTAAAGAGTCTGCAGTAAACAGACGTACGGTCTATTCGCTCCAGGTTACAACGAGGCACTAAGAATTTCGATGTTTCAATACTTTTTCAATTCCGTAAGTATCTACTTAAATATTTATAATTGTCGTACTAATGATAATTTATGTATCATCAATCTTCAGTCCGTTTATGTAGGCATACATATATTCATCTATATGTGCATACAAATATATAACTATATCTATGTTTGTATATAAGTATTTAAAATACATTACACAATATGGCGATGTTCCACGTTTATAAATTTCTAGTTAGTATTCCCGGTTCAAAATTATATTTACATATTCCTTAAGAAAGTTAAACCATTTCTAATAGATTATTGTCCCACTTATTGCATAGCGTACATTATAAATGTAAACGTATTCTAATGTGTTTGGTTTATTTTATAGTGTGGTGGGCTTTCGTTTCTCAATTATTACTATGATTATAATTATACACCGTGCGATGTTTCTCTAAATTGTTTAAATGTATATCTTTCAAAAATAACATGGTTTACTTGTGTAGATCCGCAGAATATGCTCTAAGGAATTGATAAATAAAGCTTCTGGATGTGAAAAATCTTTGTTCTCCTTATCATTATTAATATAATTAAGTTAATCTACGGAAAACATGCACGCACAGAATTACCCAACGAGAGAGGTTACTAGTGTCTAACAACTCATTAGCTCGAGTACTACATAAGCTGGATTTTCGTTAGCCAGCATCTGAAAACCGATTTCAGAGAAATTCGAGTTCGGTTCCAGGGCAATATATCCCATTATCCTCATTATATATATAATATTGATAGAATTATTAAGACGACGAGACATCGACAATTGTAAATAGAGGAATTTATCTGTAAATTTGATATGTGACAATTATTCGGTAGCCATGATAAACTCTGAGTTTCGGATGTCAGGGTGGAAATTCACACAGCCCTCCATTCAGTTATCCGGCCATTAGAAAAAATTCTATGAAAACGACCGTTAAACAATGGGAAATTATTGTGTGAATGATCGTTATTAAGACAAAAGAACTATTTGAGTGATCCTAAATGAGGGGAGGGATTAAAAGTAGGGTGTAAAATTGTACATAGTATTCGTGTAAGCGCGCATCTCTATACCTACACATGCGCGCCCGCACACCCACGTACCTGCGCCTATACGTATACACTCATCCATCATCACTTGAAACATACATATTCTCACCCACACCGTTCCCCCAAAACCATATATATATATATACAATCCAAGGCACACAAACACAAGAAAAAACAGGGTTAGGGGCAACAATACAGAAAAATAGGATCTTTATTTTTTGAAGGCCAGATTTTCCTAGTTAACTAAAAAATTTGAAACTTCGTATCCTGGTTGAATGTGTCAAAAGAAAACATTATTGTAAACAATATTGAAAACAAAATTGTTATTCGTAACTTAAACGTAGTTTAATTTTTACGAATTTTTAACCAATGAAATCCCAACATCTTCGAATTTTAACCAATGAAATCCCAGCATTGCTGCGTTATCGATATTGATAAAGAAATATAGCAGACGCACCACACACACACACACACACACATTTGCCCAAGCACATAGTAATTAATATATAAGCGTACACACACATACAAACGGACATATACACACACACACACACACATAGTAATTGATATATAAGCGTACACACACATACAAACGGACAATGACACACACACACACACATAGTAATTAATATATAAGCGTACACACACATACAAACGAACATATACATATACGCACACAAGCAAAAATACACGTTTTGCCACTTGCCGCAACAAATTTTTATATCACAGCTTCCGACAAGCTGTAAAATTGTACATAGTATTCGTGTAAGCGCGCATCTCTATACCTACACCTGCGCGCCCGTATTATGAAAAAATATTTCGCAAATTTTTACAATACGACTCACACTCCACGCGCAAACTCGAGACCGATTTAAGCATATTATTGTTTTGTTTTTGTTGTTTCCGACCCTTCAAAACCATGGGAGAAGCCTTTTCGGTAAAAAAAATAAAGAAAATATTCAAAAAATATCGTTAATATTTTTATTGGGCGACGGAATTAATCGTTTTAAGAGATATAGCTGTTATTTCTAGCACATGTAGAAGACAGAAGAGGTAAATAATTTGAGCTCGAATGCTGCGATTTCATTGCTTAAAATTCTTAAAATTAAACTATGTTTAAGTTACGAATTACAATTTTGTTTTCAATTTTGTTTACGATAATATTTTCTTTTGACACATTCTACCAGTATAAGAAGTTTCAAATTGTTTAGTTAACTAGGAAAATCTGGCCTTCAAAAAGAAAAGATCCGAAAAATGTGTAAAGAAGTATGAAAAAACCATGGGAGTAAAACACGTCTATATACGCACACATCCGTATGCACTCACACACGCACGTCTATACATGCGCATACCCGCACACGTCTATATAAGCACATACACACACACACACGCGCGCGCGCGCACAGAAAGTTCATACACACGTCTATAGACGCATACGTACAAGAAAAAACAAGGCTGAAGGCAAAAGTACAGGAAAATTTGTAAAAGAAAACAGGGTGAAAGACACGTCTATATACGCACATGGAAAATTGCAGGGTATATGGTAGAATACAGAAAAAGTATGTGTAAAAATTATGTACAATAAACCTATAAAACAATATCTCTATAAATGGATACCGAAAAATTGTCATATATTACGTTACAGATATATATATATATGTGTGTGTGTATATATATATATATATATATATATATATATATTATATATATATATATATATATATATATATATATATATATACACATATATATATGTGTGTGAGTGTGCGTGTATGTGTGTATGTATGTATGTATGTGTGTGTGTGTGTAAATGCAATATGTGAAAATTATATTACTAAGCACTGAACTGCTAAACATATAAATTCCTTAAGTTTTCATACTACTATCCCCTATCTCTGCCGCTCTTCACTTAGACTCTACAACTACACTTTTGACATTCCTTCTTTCTGTTTACGCTAGAACACCTTTCTCTCTTTACCCCTTCCTCTTCCCACTCTTACTCTTAAATTGTATCCACTGACCACTGACTGATCTATATCTTCATTTTTCTTTTCTCTTTTTTTTTCTTTATTCCCTTTATTCCTCTTTTCAGGGTTCTTTGTTTTTATTTTTTATTTTGTTATTTTTTTATTAGGTTCATCTTACTTTCTTCTCCTTCTCTCTTTTTCCTCTCTCATCTTTTCTTTCTCTTCTTTTTTTCGCTTTCTTTTTTTCTTTCTTTCTTCATTCCCCTCTTCCTGTTTTCGATTTGACCCTTCTAATACCATCCCTATTTTTAGGTCACTTTAAATAAAAAGCCTTTGTCTCGGCAACACTATATATAAATTCTCTACCTGAAATGACCAAGTTTAAAAACTGCTGGATCTCACTCAGTAGGGAATATTACATTGTGTATTTCAGCCCCAACTTTCCACTGAAGTCCTCCAGTCACGGGTCAACGGTAAAAGTGACAGGTGAAATTAGCCATCGGCAGTCATAGTCACATTCATGATGTAGGCGGCATGGGACTTTGGCTGTTAATCTTCGAACTCGGGGTAGCGGAGGATTTAGACAACGTCCCAGACGACTGAGTAGAGTTTTAGCAATGCACTGCTCACCCCAGTAAGGGAGTGGCATAGAAAAGTTGGACTACAGAATGCCTGTCCTACACCGTCTGGCCAGTTTACTACGGCTTTCAGACTTACAGAATTGCGGTCGGTTCGCAACTGAAAATGAAGGAACTCATCGTCGTAACGTTAGCGATGAATTCCGTGCAGTGTTACCTCACTTTTCCCCAGTAATATTTTTGCATCGATCATGTACATTACATCGTGACAATGAAGTCGTTTGTCAAGCCCTGCATTGAGAGAGTTACCCTTTGAGAAGCTGTACGTATATTATTATGAATCTGGTCATTTTCACCAGATCTACATTAATCTTGAGTGGACGAGCGACAGTTTTCCTCATCAAGTTACCGCAAACATTTCACCTCCAATGTCTCCTATTTAAGCGACTATGACTAATATGGCTCGGGCATCGTTGAGTGGTATTCCATAAACCATGCTCACAAAATTAGGAGTCATTCATATCTATCATGTTGTAAATTATGTGTTATAAGTTCGAAGGAAAGAATATGACTTACAAGATCGAAGGGCACCTGTTCAATGAAGTTAGTCGTTTCACAAGTCGTATGAGACAGTAATAATATTTGAACGTTTTTTCATTTAATAGCCGTGTAACATATACATTAAACAAATAATATTTTTTTTTTAAACTTGCAGAATCATAAAATAAGACCACACCCGAACAACTGCATTTACTTAATAGTGTCCAAACATCTGGGAAGAAGTATTGTAAAATAAAGAGATATTGATTCATAGTTTCTATCGTTGTACATGCTGTTAAAATGTTAAAACATCAAAATCAACCAGCCAGTAAGATCACCTTTACAATTTCATCGTAATCATTGTAGTGATATTGGTCCCGATAGACTTCGCAATCACCATCGTCATAATCATCATTAGATTTCTCATTGTCATTGTTTTCGATGGCCACATCATCAACAACGTAAAGGACACAGTTATCTAAAATACAGTAATTAATACAAAAGCAGTAGAACTCAATAAAAACGAACCTGGATTCATTATAACGATGTCTCTACACATGTATTCACATGCATATAAATATACACATGCCAATCTATCTACTTGCCTATATAATTTATCTACTTATTTATCTGATATCGCTCGACACGAATTAGATGTGTCACACTGTTATTAAACAGCAACAGGTGAAACCATATCTGGTCTTCTAAAATTTAATTGAAATGAGATTCATTTAGTTATTTTTGTGGTCCACAATTGCTGACCGGTGGATGAATGAGAAGAAATTATGAACAAAACAGAAATGATGGGCGTATTGAACAACAGTAGTCAGACAGAAAATGAAAAAGATGTTTATTTACTTAGAACTATACCGTATATTTCAATAATATTATTGATATTTGGATCTGTCGGAAATTTAGCAATTTTTGCAATATTTTTCAAGAAACAAATGCGTCAGACAAAAATTGTTCCATATCTTCGTTGTTTATCTCTTGTAGATTTCATTGCGCTTTCGACATATTTACCAAAACCAATATGGTTGTCAACTACTTCTCAACCTAAGACGGCACATTCAGATATTTTTAGCAGTGAAATATACAAGGCTTTAATCGCTTCTCTATTTATATATTCTTCCTGGATAACCGTTGTCATATCTCTTGAACGTCTGTTGGCAATATTTTGCCCGTTTTCACAATTTCATTCTTCACAACGTTATAAACCTTACATTGTACTGCTCCTGCTTCTTGTATGTGTTGCTGTTACGTATACAACGCTAGCAGTATTTTTAAATAATGAGACGTACATTTTGTGTGCTGTATACATCATGTATTCATTCGTACCAGGGATGATTTTGATAATAAGTTCTATCCTTTTGTTGTATAAAATACTGCATCGACCAGACCTCGGTCAACATATGCAACGAAACATTTCAGAGAAGTCAAAAAGTACTATTTATTCAGTGATTGCAATAAACGCACTCTTTCTCCTTATCACATTTCCTTCATCTATAATCTACCTGAAAATATTCCTACTCGACGAAAAAGATATTGCCATCTTCTTGTTTGTTAATGTGCTGGCTTGTATCAATAATGCTTTCAACTTCATGTTGTATGTTGTGGTAAGCAAATCATTTCGCGACAACCTGAAACAAATATGTTGTAAAGATACTTCAGTAAACAGACGTAATGTGTATTCGCTCCAGGTTACAACGAGGCACTAAGACATTCACTGTTTCAATACTTTATCAATTCCGTAAGTATCTACTTATATATTTATAATTGTCGTAATGATAATAATTTATGTATCATCAATCTACATTCCGCTTATGTAGACATACATATATTCATCTACATGTGCATAAAAATATATAACTATATCTGTTTGTATATAAGTATTTTAAAATACATTACACAAAATGGTGATGCTCTATGTTTATAAATTTCTAGTTAGTATTCCCTGTTCAACATTCTATTTACATATTCCTTAAGAAAGTTAGACCATTTCTAATAGATTATTGTTCCACTTATTGCATAGGGTACATTATAAATGTAAAGGTATTCTAATGTGTTTGGTTTATTTTATAGTGTGGTGGGCTTTCGTTTCTCAATTATTACTATGATTATAATTATACACAGTGCGATGTTTCTCTAAATTGTTTAAATGTATATCTTTCAAAAATCACATGGTTTACCTGTGTAGATCCGCAGAATATACTCTAAGGAATTGATAAATAAAGTTTCTGGATGTGAAAAATCTTTGTTCTCCTTATCATTATTAATATTATTAAATAATCTACGGAAAACATGCACGCACAGAATTACCCAACGAGAGAAGTTACTAGTGTCTAACAACTCATTAGCTCGAGTACTACATAAGGCGGCTTTTCGTTAGCCAGCATCTGAAACCGATTTCAGAGAAATTCGGTTCCTACCAGGGCAATATATCCCATTATCCTCATTATATATATAAATATTGATAGAAATATTAAGACGAAGAGACCTCGACATTTTGTAAATAGAGGAAGTTATCTGTAAATTTGATATGTGACAATTATTCGGTAGCCATAATAAACTCTGAGTTTCGGATGTCAGGGTGGAAATTCACACCGCCCTCCATTTAGTTATTCGGCCATTAGAAAAAATTCTATGAAAACGACCGTTAAACAATGGGAAATTATTGTGTGAATGATCGTTATTAAGACAAAAGAACTATTTGAATGACAGCTAAGTGAGGGGAGGGATTAAAAGTAAAATGTACATAGTTTTTGTGAATAGCGCATCTCCATACCTACACATGCGCGCCCGTACACCCGCGTACATGCGCCTATAAGTATACACTCATCCATCTCCACTTCAAACATAGACATTCTCACCCACACCGTTCCCCCAAAACCATATATATATACAATTCAACACACACACACACGCGCGCGAACCAAAACGGTTCATACACACGTCTATATACGCACAAACACAAGCAAAAACGGGGCTAGGGGCAACAATACAGAAAAAAGTGTAAAGAAGTATGAAAAAACCATAAGAGTAAAACACGTCTATATACGCACATATCCGTATGCACTCACGCACGCACGTCTATATATGCACATACCCGCACACGTCTATATAAGCACACACACACACACACACACACACACACACACACACGCACAGAAAGTTCATGCACACGTCTATAGACGCATACGTACAAGAAAAAACAAGACTGAAGGCAAAAGTACATGAAAATTTGTAAAAGAAAGCAGGGAGTAAGACACGTCTATATACGCACAGGGAAAAATGCAGGGTAGAAGGTAGAATACAGAAAAATTATGTGTAAAAATTATGAACAATAAACCTATAAAACAATATCTCTATAAATGGATATCGAAAAATTGTCATATATTACGTTTACAGATATATATACATGTGTGTGTATATATATATACACACACACATATATATATATATATATGTGTGTGTGTGTGTATGTGTGTATGCGTGTATGTGTGTGTGTGTGTGTGTAAATGCAATATGTGAAAATTATATTACGAAGCACTGAACTGCTAAACATATAAATTCCTTAAGTTTTCATACTACTATCCCCTATCTCTGCCTCTACACTTAGACTCTACAACTACACTTTTGTCATTCCTTCTATCTGTTTACGCTAGAACACCTTTCTCTCTTTACCCCTTCCTCTTCCCACTCTTACTCTTAAATTGTATCCACTGACCACTGACTGATCTATATCTTCATTTTTCTTTTCTATTTTTTCTTTATTCCCTTCATTCCTCTTTTCAGAGTTCTTTGTTTTTATTTTTTATTTTGTTATTTTTTTATTAGGTTCATCTTACTTTCTTCTCCTTCTCTTTTTTTCCTCTCTCATTTTTTCTTTCTCTTCTTTTTTCGCTTTCTTTTTTTTTCTTTCTTCATTCCCCTCTTCCTGTTTTCGATTTGACCCTTCTAATACCATCCCTATTTTTAGGTCACTTTAAATAAAAATCCTTTGTCTTGGCAACACTATATATAAATTCTCTACTTGGAATGACCAAGTTTAAAAACTGCTGGATCTCACTCAGTAGGGAATATCACATTGTGTATTTCAGCCCCAACTTTCCACTGAAGTCCTCCAGTGACGGGGCAACGGTAAAAGTGACAGGTGGAATTAGCCATCGGAAGTCACAGTCACATTCCTGATGTAGGCGGCTTGGGACTTTGGTTGTTAATCTTCGAACTCGGTGTAGCGGATGAATAAGAAAACGTCCCAGACGACTGAGTAGACATTTAGCAATGCACTGCTCGCCCCAGTAAGGGAGTGGCCTAAAAAAGGTGGCCTAAAGAAAGCCTGCCCTACACCGTCTGGCTAGTATACCACGGCTTTCAGACTTACACGACTGCGGTCGGGTCCAACTGAAAATGAAGGAACTCATCGCCGTACGTTAGCGATGAATTCCATGCTGTGTCACCTTACTTTTCCCCAGTAATATTGTTGCATCGATCATGTACATTACATCGTGACAATGAAGTCGTTTCTCAAGCCCTGCATTGAGAGAGTTACCCTTTGAGAAGCCGTACGTATTTTATTATGAATCTGGTCATTTTCACTCGATCTACGTAAATCTGAAGTGGATGGGCGATAGTTTTCCTCATCAAGTTACCGCAAACATTTCACCTCCAATGTTCCTATTTAAACGACTTTGACTACTATGACTGGGGCATCGTTGAGCGGTATTCCATTAACCATGCTCACAAAAGTAGGAGTCATTCATATCTACCATGTTGTAAATTATGTGTTATAGGATCGAAGGAAAAAATATGACTTACAAGATCGAAGGGAACCTGTTCAATGCATTTGGTCGTTTCACAAGTCGTATGAGACAGTAATAATATTTGAACGTCGTTTCATTTAATAGCCGTGTAACATGTACATTAAACAAATAATATATTTTGTTAACACTTGCAGAATCATAAAATAAGACCACACCCGATCAACTGCAGTTACTTAACAGCGTCCAAACCTCTGGGAAGTAGTATTGTAAAATGAAAGACATATTGATTCATAGTTTCTATCGTTGTACATGCTGTTAAAAATGTTAAAACATCAACGTCAACCGGCCAGTGAAATCATCTTTACAATTTCATCGTCATCATAGTAGTGATCTTTGTCCCAATAGACTTCGCAATCACCATCGTCATCATCATCATTAAGATCCTGATTGTGATTGTCTTCGATGGCCACATCATCAACAACGTGAAGGACACAGTTATCTAAAATACAGTAATTAATACAAAAGTAGTAGTACATTTTACAAAAGCAACGAAGCTGGATTCATTATAACGATGTCTGTACACATGTAATCACATGCATATAAATATGCACATGCCAATCTATCTCCTTGCCTACATATTTTATCTATTTATTTATCTGATATCGCTCGACACGAATTAGATGTGTCACATTGTTATTAAAGAGCAACGCGTGAAACCGTATGGGATCTTTTAAAATTTAATAGAAATTGGATTCATTTAGTTATTTTTGTGGTCCACAATTGCTGACCGGTGGATGAATGAGAAGAAAATATGAACAAAACAGAAATGATGAGCGTATTGACCAACAGTAGTCAGACAGAAAATGAAAAAGATGTTTATTTACTTAGAATTATACCGTATGTTTCAATAATTTCATTGATATTTGGATCTGTCGGAAATTTAGCAATTTTCGTAATATTTTTCAAGAAACAAATGCGTCAGACAAAAGTTGTTCCATATCTTCATTGTTTAGCACTCGTAGATTTCATTGCGCTTTCGACATATTTACCAAAGCCAATATGGTTGTCAACTACTTCTCAACCTAAGACGGCACTTTCAGATATTTTTAGCAGTGAAATATACACGGGATTCATTGATTCGTTATTTATATATTCTTCCTGGATAACCGTTGTCATATCTCTTGAACGTCTGTTGGCAATATTTTGCCCATTTTCACAATTTCACTCTTCACAACGTTATAAACCTTACCTAGTACTGCTTCTGCTTCTTGTATGTGTTGCTGTTACGTATACAACGCTAGCAGTATTTTTAAATAATGAGACGCACTTTTTGTGTGCTGTATACATCATGTATTCATTCGTACCAGGGATGATTTTGATAATAAGTTCTATCCTTTTGTTGTATAAAATACTGCATCGACCAGACCTCGGTCAACATATGCAACGAAACATTTCAGAGAAGTCAAAAAGTACTATTTATTCAGTGATTGCAATAAACGTACTCTTTATCCTAACCACATTTCCTTCATCTATTAATTACCTGAAAATATTCCTACTCGATGAAAAAGATATTGCCATCTGCTTGTTCTTTGATGTGCTGGCTTGTATCAATAACGTTTTCAACTTCATGTTGTATGTTGTGGTAAGCAAATCATTTCGCGACAACCTGAAACAAATATGTTGTAAAGAGACTTCAGTAAACAGACGTACGGTCTATTCGCTCCAGGTTACAACGAGGCACTAAGACCTTCGCTATTTCAATACTTTATCTATTCAGTAAGTATCTACTTATCTATTAATATTTGTCGTACTAATAATAATTTATGTATCATAAATCTACATTCCTATATCTGTGTTTGCATGTAAGTATTTTAAAATACATTACCCAATATGGGGATGTTCCACGTTTATAAATTTCTAGTTAGTATTCCCGCTTCAACATTCTATTTATATTATTCCTTAACAAAGTTAGACAATTTCTAATAGACTATTGTTCCACTTATTGCATATGGTCTATTATAAATGTAAAGGTATTCTAATATGTTAGGCTTATTTTGGAGAGTGGGGGCGTCCTTCGTTTCTCAATTATTACTATAAATAGAAATTATACAGTGTGGTGTGTTTATATTTAAATTGTTTAAATGTATATCATTTAAAGATCACGTGTTTCAACTGCAGTCGCTGCAGTTGAAACCTGTGTAGATCCGGAGCTAATTGATAAATCAGTAATTGATAAATAAAATTTCTGGATGTGAAAAATCTCTATACTCCTTATTATCATGAATATTATTAAGTACTCTACGGAACATATACAGTTTTGACGAACACGCATAGTATTACTCAACGGGAGAAGTTACTAGTGACTAACAACTCATTAGCTGGAGTGCTACATAATGAGCGTTTTCGTTAGCCAGCATCTGAAACCGATTTCAGAGAAAATTCGGTACCTATCAGGGCAATATATCCCATTATCCTCATTATATATGTGCGTGTATGTATGTATATATATATATATATGTTGATTCGCTAGCTTCTGCACGCATTTTTGTTTCTCTCCTTGTTTCTTTCCGTGTTTCCTTTCTGAGTATCTTTCTGTTGAAGAGCATAGGCTCGAAACGTAAAACACTTGTTTTATTTATATTCCTGAGCGCCATACTAATACAATTGTTTGTTTGTATTCCACCTGCCTTCGTCTTTTGTTTATTTTCATAAAGCTTCCCGTTATATATATATATATATATATATATATATGAAAAAACAAGTCAAAAATAGTAAATGCTAAAATAATTTTATAGTGAACATTTCAGTACCGGTTTCGGTCATTTTGAGACCTTTTCAACTGTAACGATTAAATAATTAAATTTAGAAAAATTAGAAGAAAAGTTTTTTTAAAAGAATATTTCTATAGTAGTGTTCAGATTTAAGTGGCATTCTGCCTTTCTCTGACTCCCTTGTTTGCACTTGAGTGTTGGAGGTCGTTGTGAGTTCTTGGTAGGGTAGTAGAGGAAGAAGGCTGGTGAGGAAAGGGGGGTGGGAGAATCTGGGAGTGCCCTGATGGTCGTATTTTGAATGGTCAGTGGCGGCTGGCAGTCTCAGTTCAATTCAGGAGAATATTTATATTGACAGGCTTGTTTATAGAATTAGCGTAGGTGTTATACTAAAAAACATTAGTGACAAAGTTAAGGGGTAGGGGTGGAGAAGTAGAAGAAGAAGAAGAAGAAGAAGAAGAAGAAGGAGAAGGAGAAGATGACGATGATGGTGATGGTGGTGATGATTATGACGACGATGATGATGATAATGATGATGATGAAGAAGAAGAAGAAGAAGGAGGAGAAGATGGTGGTGATGATGGTGGTGATGATGATGACGACGATGATGATGATAATGATGATGATGAAGAAGAAGAAGAAAAAATAGAGAAGGGAGAATATGAAAGGGTGTAAGTATAGCTATGAAGGGGCTGATTAGTAATGGATTCTATGGAGTGTAATATTTGTGTGTGTATATATATTTTTTTCTTTTATTCTAAAGTTGAGGTATATTAATTGTTTGTCGTAGACCCGTTAAGAAGTGGCTTGTATTTTGTAATAAAGAGATTTTCTTTACTTATTCGTTGTCTCAAGGTTGTATCGTCCCTAAATTGGTAGAGGGGGAAAATTCTGAAGTTTGGTGTTTTTTTGTTGGCGCAAGTATCTATGTGTTGGCTAAAAGCTATTTTTCTGTTTTGGGGAATTTTTATCTGGGATCTGTGCAGGGCCATTCGTTTACGCATCCCATTTTTTGTTTCGCCTATGTACTGCTCTTGACACCCGGAGCAGGTTAGTGAGTATATTAGGTTCTCCAAAGCACATGTGAAGTTGCTTTTCACTGTAAACCGTTGTCCCTGTTTGAAGGAGAACTCTGATCCCTCAATTAGATAGTCGCATATCCCGCAATTGGGTCTTCCACATTTTTTTACTGTCGGCTTCTGTGTTGAAGAGTGAATTCGGGCTTGTGTAAGGAGACTTTTCATGGATCTAGGCTGTCTTTTGCTTTTTATGATCGTGTGTGTTTGGAGGATTGTGTTCATTCTGTGGTCTTTTTTTAGGAGGGGTATGTTGTTAGTTTTGTGTGTGTGCATATATAATATACATCTGTATATATGTATATATGTGTATATTTATATATATATATTCATGTATATATATGTATGTATATATATATATATATATATATATATATATATATATATATATATATACATATATATACATGAATATATATATATATATAATATACACATATATACATATATACAGATGTATATATATATAATATATATATATATAATATATATATATATATATATATATATATATATATATACATATATATACATGAATATATATATATATAAATATACACATATATACATATATACAGATGTATATTATATATGCACACACACAAAACTAACAATTGATGGACAGGTGTCAAATCCTTACAGCAGAATCTAACGAATTTCTTAACTGATAAATGAGTACATAGGCCTATTATAAAAAGCCCTTTTCTTCAGATGAAAAGTTGAATTATACATTAAACAAAAATAGTAAAATACACGGCACATACATATTTAGTGATTCCAACTCTAGCTTTTGCGCCATATTCTGCGGTTTTATATGTTCATTGATCAATTAAAAAACTCATAAGAAGCGGCTGTAATAAATTGTCACCTGTCCATCGATTGTTACTTATTTATTTTTAATTCCCCACCCTCGGAACCTTGCCTTCATGTACTCCAGAGTATATTATTGACTGTATATTTAATTAAATGTACGTGTCTTAATAGTTCAGCAGGGTAAATTAACTGTATATATTACCCAAATATCCTTCTGCCATTACTTCGGCACCAAGAGTGGTATTCATGTAAAAATTGTTGTCAATCCATTTTATTCTAACCGAAACTAGGAGCATCACCTTTAAGTAGCTTATTCAACTGAATTTAGTTATATTATATATATATATGTGTGTGTGTGTGTGTGTGTGTGTTTGTGAGAGCGTGTGTGTGTGTTAGTGTCTAAGTATATATATACGTATATGTGCGGTATATTTGCCATCTAAATATGGCTAACCACTTAGGGTGGATGTTACTGTAGCTTGTAGCCCCAGGAGAACATCTCCAGCTGGCTATTGACACGCTTCCTGTGCCCTATCGGTATTTGCAAAGGGAGGTCATTCTTCCCTCGTCAACCTAAGTGATACGCACGGACTGCAGTTTCTGGGTATTGATCCGTCACACACATACCTACATACACACACGCATGCACAGGCGCGCACATACATGCGCACACGCGCGCACACATGCATACATACATGCATGCCTGTGGGGTTGGCTTTGGTTCGGGCGTACGTCGGTGCGTGTGTGTGTGTGCCTGTGGATTCGCATGCGCCCGCACCGGAAGAGTTTTTTTCCATCAATCTTTCAGTTGTGAAGTGTGTCCTTGCATGCATATATATACACACATATAAACATATAAACACACATATAAACCCCTACATTTGTACACACACGCACATACATACATACATACATACATACATTCACTTCCACGCACGTACACACACACGCACATATACACATTTACATATATATACAATACACGCACACACACATGCACACGTACAAACACACACTAATCTACATACACACAGACACATATACATACACACAACATATACCTACACGTGCACGCACACATACACATACGTACACACATATAAGCACAGACACACACATACATACGCACACCAAAACATGCGCACACATACGCACGCACACGCGCGAAAAAAACTCACAACCCCACGGATACACGCATATACATCCATTTACGCTTACACACACACACATACAAACGCACACATACACGCACACACACATACCTCCCTGTTTTTGACCTGCCATTTTGACCTGCTAGTGTACCCACACACCACTCCTTTTCTACTACTGGCCTGCTACTAGTCTGTTGTTCGCCATACACACACACACTCACACACACACACTTGTCATCATCGCACACCTTCTTTACCATTCCGTCTTTGATATAGCTCTCCTGTTTTTTAAAAAACATTTTCATCTACTTTCACCACTTCCGCATTTTAGTACGTGACCTCGTCTGTATCACTAGCGATTTTTTTTCTCTGTCTTCCCTTCTCGGGATCTTTCCTTCTCCTATGTTTCCGACGAAGAGCTCCGCTCGAAACGTCAAACCCTACTTCTTCCCTTCTTTCCTGAGCGTCCAATAATACTTTATTTGTTCCACATCCTTGCGTTTTTGTCTTTTTGTTTTCTTGTTTGGATTAACTTTATATATATATATATATATATACATACATATATGTGTGAGTGTATTTATATATGCATAAATGTGTGTGTGTGTGTGTGAGTATAAAAATCTAAAGAGAACTTCTGGATTATGCTACAAATTGAATCTAGCCTAGACAACCTTGTCCATTGGAGTAGGGAGTTCTTGTTCATTCAGTTCTATCCAGGCAATTTGTCCAGATTCCGTTTAATAGTGATGGGATCTTTTCCCTCTTTGATCTGTTTCGGGACAATGTTAAATATGGCAGGGCCTGCCGAGGAAAAGAACTTTTGTTGTAGTGTATTTATGTGTTGTGATCCTGAATTGGGTAGGGGAAGTATGGCTCGTGGTCCTATCATTGTATGAATTCTGAAGCTAATGTTGAATTCGTTTGGGCAATGCTGGCGATATATTCTCCACAGCTTACAAATGGTGTATCGCTCACGTCGGCGCAGGAGAGTTTCAATGCTTTAAGGTGATTCCAATAATCGAAATCAGTCATGCCCTTAATTCTTTTAGTGAATAACCTCTGGGATGATTCAATTTTCGAGATGTTTTGTATGTGGAGACCACAGGATACAGCAATAGTCGTGTTATGGCTGTACAAAGAAGGAGAAAAGAGCAATGATGACATATTGGTCGCTTGACCAGCAGGTTTTTAGGAACCAGTAGCTCATCCTACGAGCTATATCGACCTTATTGTTGATGTGGGCACTCCAACTGAGTTTGTTATCAACAATTACTTCTATTATTAGATGCCAAGAGCGGTTCACTTGAAGGAACAGAATATAGCCGTTTTTACATAGTCTTTCTTCCAAAATGCATCAGTTGAAAGTTTCCCTCGTTGAACTCCATTTTGCTTTTGCCTGTCCTTTGAATCAGAGCAAGTTGCTCATACTAGAGTTCATTTCGGTCTTCTTCTTCATTGATACTTTTCTGGAGCTTGGAGTCATCAGTGAATATTTTCACATTGATGTGTTTTATAACGCTGGAAATATCGTTTAAATAGATTATAACGGGCCCAAGACAGTCCCCTGAGGGTCACCGCTGGTGACTTTTGCTTGTATTGACTGGTCTTTACCGATCATAACATGCTATGCTCTGTTCTTCTGGAAATACTCAATCCAGTGTCGAAGTTTTCCACAGATTCCAACATTAGACAATTTTGACAGTAGAATATTATGGTCAACTCTGTCGAAAGCTTTATTAAAGTCACGATATATGACATCAGATTTCGAACCTGATCCCAAGGCTTTAAGGATATCATCGATTTGATGTAAGAGCTGCGTAAGACAGACCCTGTCACAACGAACGCCATGCTGGTTTGAATTTAGGAGTTTGTGGCTCTCCAGGAAGCCAGCTTTCCTTGATCTTACCACCCTCTCAAACACATTAAATATATGGGAGGTGAGGGAGATTGTGTGATAACTCACTGCGAGCGATTTGTTTCCCTGTTTAAAACCCGGGATGGCAGAGTGGGATAAGGACTGTTTCGGTATATAACCTTTGTCTAAAGAACTTTTCCAGAGGTTGATCACAGGAACTTCAAGTTGATGTCTACCTTTATTCAGGAGACTAGCGGGAAATCTATCAGGGCCGACAGCAGAATAATATTTGATCGAATTTATTGCTCTGATGTATGAAGCAGTAAATGGTGTGTCCGCGATAATATTTATATGTATGTATATGTGTGTATTTATATATATGAGTGTGTACGTGTGTCTGTGTGTTGGCGTCTATATATATATATAATTTGCACATTCTATGCGTGTTACATCATCAATTTGGTAGTTACATGCCCGGTATGGTCGTAAATTATTTTTATATTATTCTGTAATGCGCATATATTTTGACGGATATTAAATTTCCAAAATATATGTTGCACTTAACTGCGATTGTTTTATTCTTCTTCTAATTATAATTATAGAAAAGAGTATGCTATACAATTTGAAGTGGTCATCATATCATAATAATTCTAATACTGTTTCAAAGATAGTGAAGTGAACGTTATATATTAACTGATAAATGTTATTGTCTGGTAATATTTTGCTCGGTTATATTTTCCAAGCCAAATATATGTTGGATGATAACAAGATATTGACCACGACATATAATATCCAGATGAAAAGTATATATAGATATACATGCGTGAATATGTATACGCATGTATGTTCGTGTGCGTGTGCGAATATATATATATATATATAAATATATAGGGAGAATTCACACATAAAGCAGAAGACGAATACAGGTGGTGTAAACGATAACGAAACAGATGAATTAGATTAACGCTCGGGAAGGAAGTGAAAAAGTCTTTCACGTTTCGAGCCTACCCTCTTCCACAAAAAGGAACACAGAAAGAAACAAGGAGAGAAAATAAAGAATGTGCAGTGGCTAGCAATCTATCATGGCGAATATATATATATATATATATATATATATATAGAGAGAGAGAGAGAGAGAGGGTGAGAGGGAGAGAGAAGGAGATAGAGATAAATAGATGCTCAGTCGCCTGCATACACGTACACATTTGCATGCATACATGCTTACATGCTCGCGCACGCACAGACACACGCATACACACACGCGCATATAGGTATATATATAATATGTATTATGTCATGTATGTATGTATATAGAGAGAATTTTGAAAAAAAACAAATGACGAAGAC
Organism: Octopus sinensis; assembly: GCF_006345805.1. NCBI lineage: Eukaryota > Metazoa > Mollusca > Cephalopoda > Octopoda > Octopodidae > Octopus > Octopus sinensis. The sequence goes on along the minus strand of NC_043002.1, from coordinate 61,516,373 downwards.
GGGTGTATTAGTTTGATTCTCGGGAAGTGTGTATGTGTATACTTGTTTATATATGTACACCATTTGCTGATGGATATAGCGCAGATTCGCATATAGGCAATGCTATTTTAAAATTACATTTTGTAAAACACTTATGGAAACATATTTTAACGCACGTTAATAAAATGAAACGTACGATATTTCTGCGCACAACTATGTTACTGTGACTGAATACTGAATAAATTATGAAACTATGAATTTATTAATCATATACTGAGTTATGTTTCAATTTCATCATCTGTTAAATCCCTGTAGCTGTTCATGTTTAATTAACAGATCTGCTATATATCATATACGAAAACAACTTAATTTTGCCAATAACATTTTTTACAAACCTAGTGGGTCATCAGCGTGATAGCATCGACATTATAGCCATGGATTTGTTACCATTCAATCATTGTAATATAACTGAGAGGTAGATTAAAGTTTTAAATTCTATTTCTGCTTGTAGGAGTGCATAATCACAAATTTCGTAAGCGTATCTCGGTCAGTGAATAACGTAAAAAATAATATCAGCTTAGGATTAGATATGCTGATGAAAAATTATATAATAAGTAAATGTGGTCTATCCATATAACTCCCGACAAAATATTACATAATATTCGTTAGATTTGTGTGGGGGGTCGACATAATATTACATAATATTCGTTAGATATTTGGAATTTTTTTCAATTGTGTATTACTAAGCTTATTGTGTCACAGAACATTTGGACCTCAGCTAATTTAGCTTAAGGCATTCGATTCTTAATATGCAATTTGGAGCCCCCCCCCCCCAACAAAAAAACGGTAAGCATTTTATATGAGGAAAATCAAAAATAAGTGCGCCTTATACATTGGCAAATATCGAATCAAAGGCGTGTGTGTCTGCATTTCCCCAGCACCATCACTTGGCAACCGAAGTTGTTCTGCTTAGTTACCCCTAACTTGGAGGTTCAGCAAAAGAGAACGATAGAATAGGTACTAGACTTACAAAGATTAAGTGCTGGGGTCAAGTTCTTCCAACAAAAAACACTTCAAGATATATATATATGTGAGAGTTTGTGAACGAATGCGTGTTTGTATGCAAAGGAAGGAAAGGAAGAGAGAAGTAACTATACTAGGGTGTAGTCTATATTCATACATAAATCCATCCACATACCCATACACACACAGACACATATATTTATATATATATACATATATATATGTGTGTGTGTGTATATGTATATATATATGTATATATAAGTGTATATATGTATATATATATATGTTATACACCTTACTTATATATATATATATATATATATATATTATATATATATATTATATATATATATATATATGCGTGTGTGTGTGTGTATATGCATGTATTTATATATATATTGTTGTGTACATAATATATTTAGCGTGAGTGAAAGAGCAAGTAAATGGAATTCATAAATTTCTTTAATAATCACCACGTTTGTATCGGTGCATCACGAATGAGATGTTATACAAGTATGTCACGTCAGATGACTTGTCTAACGATACCTCATTGTTTAACCTGAGTTTCGCTCATCTCGATGAGAATGCATTTAGGTAGCTGTCTTGAGCTAATCGCATACAGATGAGACTATCAAAAGTTAGAAATACCCGAAAACGGAAAATTCGATTAGAAAAAAGGATTTCATGGACGAAGCGACAATCACACATATTCTATTGATTATAATTCTTGATTGAACTTTCTGTCGCTGATCTGGATTCTACCAGGGAAGTTTATTCCACTTTAATATTCAATACATACATTTAATACATTTTACATTATTTAAACAGCGCTGAATTAGACAAAGAAATTTTTTGTTAATGGAAAATCACACCGGAAATTCTGAAATTACAGGACAGTAGTCAATCCTTTGGCATGAAGTATTCTAGTCATTTTTGTAATCTAAAATGATATTGATTCATCTATAGTTTTCATGTCTCACCACTATATATATTGTTAAAAGATTTACAACATCCACATCAAAAACAAGCATAATCATCATTGCCACTTTCATCGGAATAGCAGTGGTCTTCTCTTCAATCCTAGTTCCCACAAGTGCCACAGTCCTCGTAATCATCATTCGTCATCATTATCATCATTCGTCATCATCATCATCATTCGTCATCATCATCATCATCATCATCATCATCATCATCATCAATATCGTCATCCACGTCAACACAGTTATCCTCCTAATATTTGTCTACATTATCGGCAACACAATCAATCAATTGATATAGTTATCTTAATTACATAAATATATACAGCAACAGGTCCCAAACAATAAAAACTAAAGGCAGCGTTAGTATAACAACGAGCGGCTGCACATGTTTATAAATAGGTGTGTGTATATATATATATATATATATAATATATATATATATATATATATATAGTATATATATATATATATATATATATATATACATATATATATACATATATATATATATATATATATATTATATATATATATATATATTATATATATATATATATATATGTATATGTACATATATATGTTTATACACACACACATATATGCATATATATAAGAAAAATGGGATTTAAAAATCCTGCCTGATATCAATAAACCACTCAGAATTAAAAGAATTTGATTACCAATATTCACCAACTAGGCACCAGTAAATGTAAGCGGAATACATATCACAAGTAAATCCTCGTGTGTGAGAAGTACACCCAACCATCCTTCGGTAAAATTTCAAGAAATCCACACTATTTAAGAGCCATAATACATGCCTATTCCCTGATCTATCTATTTTTTTTCTTTCTGTGATACACGATCCCTTTTGATCGCTTTTTTTTTCCGATCCCTTTTAATCGAAATTTTACATTTGTTTCCTTTTTTTCTTTTTCCTTTTCCATCTTCGAAAAGAAAATCTTTACATTTGTATTTGTCTCCTCTTTGTCCATCCCTATGTGACCAATAAAGAAAGTTATCTATCTATTTATCTTTCTGTCTATCAATCTATCTATGTATCTATCTGTCTATCTATCGGTCTATCGATCAATCTTTATTTTTAGAGATGTATTTATATGGACGAGCTTAACATGGATTAGAGATAAATGAAACACAGATATTTAGCGGCAGCCATGGAATTTTCTACGAAATTCAAAATATGCTTTATAATAGTAATTAGTTACACTTAGTTTCTCGTGCTTTTAAAAGTGTGTAACCTGTTGATGAACTGGAAGAAACTATGACGATATCAGAAATTGACGCCATGAACAAGTGTAGCGATGAAATAAACGGCACAAATATACATTTTCTTAGAGCTGTCTGATATGGTTTTAGTTTTAATAGGCATTTCTATCAATCTCCACGCCACCAGTGTTAACCAAGGGAAAGACAACGCCAATACCTTGGCACCTGTGACGTCGCAACTCATTTCTACAGCTGAGTGAATTGGAATGACGGGAAGTAAAGTGTCTTGCCCAAGAACACAACACGCAGCCAGGTTCTGGATTCGAACTCACTAGCTCACGATCGTAAGCTCGACGCTCTAACCACTGATATATATATATATATATATATATATATATATATATATATATATATATATATACATACATATATACATATATATATATATGTACATACATACATACATATATATATATATATATATATATATATATTTACATATATATATATATTATATACATGCACACATACATGTCGAACTATTTATCTGTCACTCTCTCTTTGTATAGACATTTATATGGACGAGTTTAACAGCTATCAGAGACAAAAGAAATATAAGGATATTAAACAGCCAGACATGGATGTTTCTGTGAAATTTGAAATATACTTGATAATAGGAATTAGTTACTCTCAGATATTCCAGCTTCAAACGTATCTGACCTGCAGTTAATTGGAAGAAAATGTGAACAAAATTGCTATCAACACAATGAACAACAGTAGTGATGCAATATACGATACAAATATACATTTTCTTAGAACTATAGGATATGGTTCTGTTTTGTTATTGGCATTTGGCTCAATCGGGAATTTAGCAGTCATTATAATATTTCACCAAAGGAAAATGCGTCAGACGAAAATTACTTCATATCTTCCTTGTTTGGATGATGTGGAATTCATTGCTATCTTGGTGTATTTACCAAAATTAATTTTGCAGTCTACTAATATTCAATCTAACAATTCATACATCAGTATATTCGACAATAGAATATGTGATGGATTCGTTTTATCTCTTATTTAAATATTCTTCCCGGAAAACAGTTACCACATCTATTGACCGTCTATTAACTATTTCTCAACCATTTTACAAACTTCATTCTTCACATCGTTATAAGCACTGTTGTAGCTTCTTGTATCTGTTACTGTTACGTACACAATGCTGACAGTAGTTTTAAAGCATGAACTGTATTGCATGTGCACTGGAATTTATAATCTGCTCTATTTCGCTGGTGTATAATTTAATTCATCGACCAGAACTCGGTCAGCATTTTTAGCGGAATGCCTCACAGCAGTCACAATATTCTGTTTATACCGTCATTGCTATAAACTCCCTCTTTCTGCTAACAACCTTTCCTGTTTCTATTCATTATTTTGTAATCGCACTCAAAAGCCAGCGTAGTGAGACCATAAACATTTTCTTGCATATGATAGCTTGTATCCATAACGTTTTCAACATTATTGTGTATGATGCGGTAAGCAAATCATTTCGCGACGATTCGAAACAAATATTTTGTAAAGAGTCTACAATGAACAAAAAATTTCGGTGTATTCGTTGCAGATTACAACGATGTAAATTTCCGCTATCTGAGTGATTGCTTGATTCAGTAAGTGTCTTTCTACATATTTTTATCTCTGTACTTAATATTTACGGAGATGTACTTGCATAGCAAGTAACCTGATCTGAAATCGTGTACTGGAACGAACACAACTGCAGCGTGAAAGGTGTTTATAAGCCATTTAAAAACAAGCAAAAGCCGTGCAGCACGGAATTTTTGCAGTGAACATGTCGCGGTCTCAAAGCGACGAAAATATTTTGGCAAATTAAATTTAAATGTTGAAGTGAATCTAACGGCTTTTGCATGCTTTGAAATGGCTTATAAACACCTTCCACGCTGCAATTAATATTTACATATTTATCAATGTATCTTTCCTTTTAATTTTCCTCCGAAACGTAAATGCCATTCATATTGACAACACAAGACAGCACACGCACACACACACATGCACACAGGCACACATACACACATACGCACGCACGCACACACACACACACACACACACACAAACACACACACACGCACTCACACACACACAACACACACACACACTCACAGGCAGACGTGCGCACACACGCACATAATATATATATACATATATAAATGACAGTTGATTCTAATCTTCTTTATCTGAATTGCCTCTTACAAACATTCTGAAATCCACAAACCGTAGCGTAGCAGCATATAATATGGCATGACTAGAGAGAAATAGCTAAATATAAAGAAGCACGAATTCTGAATAAAAGGTAACTGAATTATTATATTGCCATTTACTGCATCCACGACCATTTGTAATAAATAACCGTGAGGTGAAAAAATAAGACGTGCAGGACACTAGGAATTCGACCACCAACAAATGTCTGATCGGAAAGATGGGTTATTAATAGTTGTAGCATAAAATGCGGCGAACTGGCAGAAACGTTAACTCACCGGGCGAAATGCTTTGCGGCGTTTCTTCTATCTTTGGAACGTTCTCAGGTCGTCGTTGCCTTTCATTCTTTCGGGTTCGATAAATTATGTACTAGTTGCTTTCTTGGATCGATGTAATCGACTAGCCACCTCCCCCAAAACTTTGGGCCTTGTGCCTAGAGTAGAAAATAGCAGTTGTAGTATAGGCTTAAAGTATTTTATTCATGCGTCCAGTAATACGCCCTTGTCTAACATATTTGCTCTCCAGGGTGTGAAAACAATATTCTAAAATTATTCATCAACATGATGCTAAAGTAATGCTAGAGATCCTGCAGAAACAATATTTCGTTACCTTTAGTGATTCCCTCAATCTAAGCGTCAGTAATTAGAGAACACAACACACTTCATATAAACCCACCCATAGTTTTTCGCCACCACAGCACTAAATGAAACCAAATATCGTTCTGCTGAAGGGAAAATGAATATCAGGGAATTTGACTCTAGCAGATTGTCTAATAAATTCTCTTTTAGTGTCCTGAAAGAATGCTGACGCCAAAATACTTCTCAACAAGCCGACCAGTTCAGAATTTTGTTAGACAGTATATCTAAACATTTCTCATCCTACAATCATCTGAATCATCCAATAGATTTACACCACTTGCAGTTAATTACCAACCATTCCCATTTTCCTCCCACTAACCAAGTGTTTGAATGTCTGAAGGCATCAACAATAACTGGCTCTGGAGAGAGTAAATATGTAAATTCCAGCAAGGATGGCGTTCGTTGAGCAGGGATTAGATAAGAAATCCGCAACTACAGGACATTGACGAAATTCTTAATGATTTTAGAGCAAGTTCATTAATTGATGTTATACACATTACTTTTAACGTTGTCCGAAACTGAGAGCCATGGTAGATTACTGGACTGGCTTACGAACTTCCTAGTGATTTTTTTTTTTAATTGTGATTTATATATTCCACTCAACCGCTGCAGAAATGAAGTGATGACAACAACCTTCAAATCTTTAACGAAAGATAAGATGAGAGAAAAATATTCTGGGCCGATCTACGTGTTGTATATCAATGGGTGGAGAAATACAGTATGCGTCTAAACATTTCAAAATTTGAATTCATTCACTTTTTGAAAGGAGAAAGTAATGAATCAATTTGCAGGAAAACAACCGATGGTTTCCGTATGTATACATAAATTCGAAGTAATCGTTGGCAACAAAACAAGTTGGTCGGTTCTAATCAACATTAAAGTCGCTATGGAGGTCAAGACGAGTTCCTGGAAACACAGAAGTTTGCAATCCAGAGAGACACATGTCTATAAGTTCTTAAAATCACACCAAGAGTACAGTGTAACCATCATACCAAGCAGAGTTTTATTGGAATTAAGGCACCACAGAGGGCTGTTATAAAACGGTCACACACACACACACATACACAGACAACCATTTACATATATATATTGGTATATATATATATGCATATTCATACATATACATATACATATAAACGTGTATATGGGTGTTAGCGTGTGTACAAAACTCCCTGCTCAATCGGATACATACACGAACATAGCTGCATGCATACAATCTTATACACTCACATACACTCACCCACACGTATGTAGATAATATGCATGTATGTACCATGTATGTATGTATCTATATATATATGTATATAGATATATATACATACATACATATATACATACATACATATATACATACACACACATACATACATACATACATACATACATACATACATACATACATACATACATACATACATACATACATACATAGGTTCTGAAAGTTATGATCATGGAAATTATGTGATGGGTGAAGAATTCTGTAGTTCTGAATTCGATGGGCAGAAAGTAAATAACCCTTGCTTCCCCCATTCTCACCTCCTCCATCAACACCACCACACGACACACCACCATACAACACCACACTGCATCACACCACCCCGCACACATTAGCACAGATCGCTTCTCAGCACCAACACCACCCCGCACTTACTAGCACTGACCACTTCCCAGCATCTACACTATTATCCACACAGCTACACGTGCACACACCAACACATCAAGGTTACCAGCCCCCTTCCACACGCACATATACGCTCTCACATACTTACGCATGCGTACCTTCATTTTGGGATCACTACTACTTTATTATATCCCCTTCTTCCTAGCACTCCTGTGTGACCCCTCTGTCTGGCATTCGCTATGATTGATCGCTAGCCACTAAGCCTTTTTCTATATTTTCTCCCTGTTTATTTCTCTGTTCCTTTCTGTTGAAGAACGTAGGCTGGAAGCGAAAAAATTCCTTCTCACTTCCCGAGCGTAAAACTAATACATCTGTTTGTTGATTACACACCCGAGTGTCTTTACACTTTGATACATACGTAAGTATATATATATATATAAATATATATATATATATCAATTCCAAAATACTGCAGATCACAAAAACAACAAGGCTAGGACGTGTAACATGTAAAGTATTTGCACATTCTCAGGGAAGGAAAGAATGGTAGTTTTACGTTTCGAGCAAAGGTCTTCTTGAGAATGGTTACATTTTGAAATATATATATATATATATATATATATATATTTATATAATTTTCATATTATATAAATATACTTATTTGGACGAGCTTGACACGGATTCGAGATAAATTAATCAAATAGATATTAAGCAAGACATATTATTTCCTGGCAAATTTTGAAATAGATTTTACAAGAGGAATTAGTTACATTTATTTATTGCCGCTCTACGTGTGCCTGACCTGTTGATGAAGTGGAAGAAAATGTTATTAAAACAGAAATGGATGCAACGAACAAAAGTGGCAACACAGAAAACTATACAAATATACATGTTATGGGAGCTATACGATATAGCTGTATTCTTTTACTGATATTTAGATCTATCGGGAATTTAGCAGTCATTGCATTATTTTTTATGAAGAAAATGCATCAGACTAAAATTGTTCCTTATCTCCATTGTTTGGCCATTGTAGATTTTATTGCCATATGGTTATATTATTCAAGAATCATATGGCTATCATCTACTTTGCAATCTAACACGGCACATGCAGGTATTTTCAGGAGAGAAATATATAGGGTCGTCGCTTTTTATATGTTTATATATTCCTCTTAGATATCAGTTATAATATCTATTGAACGCCTATTGGCTATTTCAAGCCCATGTTCCAGATGTCATTCTTCACATCGCTATAGGCCTTACATTGTACTGACTTTGCTTCTAGTATGTGTTGTTGTTACGTCCGTTATACTGACCGTAGTTTTAAAAAACAAAGTATATAGCTTCTGTGCAGTATTCTCCTTTTATTCATTCACACCAGCTATGATTTTAATAATCAGCTCTCTTTTGCTGGTGTATAAAATACTCCATCCACCAGAACTCGGTCAGCATGTTCAACGGCATGCCACAGAGCAGTAAAAAAATACCATTTATGTCGTCATTGCTCTAAACTCATTGTTCCTAATAACAAACTTTCCTACATCTATTTTTTACTTTGTAATGGCAATCCCAAATCAACCTAATAGGGTCATGTACATGTTTTTAGATATGTTAGCATGTATGAATAATTTTTTCAACTTTGTATTGTATGTTGCGGTAAGAAAATCCTTTCGCAACAATTTTAAAGAAATCTGTTATAAACAGACTACAATGAAAAGGTATACGTTGTATTCGTTGCAGATTACAACGAACGAAATCTTTTACAGTTCCAGTACTTTGCCGATCTAGTATCTTCTTATTTATTTTTGTCTCTACAGTTAATATTTACATATTTATCGGTCTATCTTTCTTTTTATTTTCTCTCCCCGACGTAAACGTCAATCCTGTTAACAAATGTACATATAGTGATTTATACCTATAAATACATACATAGGTATACGTCCACACAGGCGTATAAGCCATTTATTTTCTGTTATTTTCTGCTCGGCATCATCAAATTTAGAAGGTCTCCATTATATACATATACATATATATATATATATATATATTATATATATATATATATATATATGTATGTATGTTGTGTGTGTGTGTGTGGTGTGTGTGGTGTGTGGTGGTGTGTATGTATGTATGTATGTATGTATGTATGTATGTATAGAGTGTTAGGTGTGATGTACAGAATTGAATATTGAGAAAAAATGTCGACAGAACTTGGGGGAAAAATCCTTTTATTTCTTCATTATTATTAGCACTTTCATTCCTCTCTAGAACATGTCAAATGCAATTTGTGAATGTACAAACAGCTTGTTCATTTGTATAAAACCCATGTTTTTATTTTTGGAGGGGGGTTATTTAGAAGAGAACAGGGTTTTGTTTTTTGGGGTGAGGTTCCAAGACAATGTAGATGGACAGATAGAAATATAGTTAGGTAGATACGCTGATTTATAGATAGATAGATAGATAGATAAATATAGATAGATAGATAGATAGATAGATTCATAGATAGGTAGATAGATAGATAGATAGATAGATAGATAGATAGATAGATAGATAGATAGATAGATATACATAGATAGATAGTTAGACAGATAGGTAGAGAGAAAGAGAAAGAGAATGGTATCTACCATCCTATTCACCATTCATTTATTTATTTAATTATTTTTTATTTTTCCCATTGTATTGGAATGGGTTTAAGGATGGTGACCACTTAAAAACAAAAGCAGGTGCGGTTTGGTCATCACCGAAAGGCTTTTTGCTTTCTATTTATCTCTCTTCTTTTTCCCCTTCTTTCTTCTTTCCTTTTTTTCTTTCTTTTTCTTCATTTCTTTCTTTTTATCCTCTTTTAGTTATATTTGGAATATACCCCTTCCAAACATTCATATTTGGAGGGAACTTTTTCATAAAGTGTTGTTCTGCATGAAAATACGTTTGTATAATATTTGCAAATTAATAATTTGAAAAATGAATCAGTAAATAAAATAAAACAAATATATATTTATGCATACACACACATACATATATGTATACGTAAAGTTAGGGCATTATAGTGCTACACATATATATGTCGCAACATTTGTAGAATTGAGCCACATTTGGAATAAATAATTCAAATTCTCCACTTTATCTTCAAACATTCAACTTTGGAGTGAATTTTTTGATGAAATGTAGTTCCATTGCTTTTCTTTTCGGTATGGCGTATCGTTCGGTGGACATTTGTACAATAGAACGATTTTGAAATTTCAGTCGCTCAATAGTTCCAGATGCTTAGTGAATGGAATCTTGCGCAATTCTTCTTGTCGGATATGTTGCCTGTGCATGTTTTCACGTTGGCAGAGAGAATTATTTGTTTCACCTATGAAAGTTACTTTGCAGTTTGGGCAGATCAACAAACATAGACACACCACATACATATATATATATATATATATATATATATATATATATATATATATATATATATATATATTATATATATATATGTATATATATATGTATACATATATATATATATATTATATATATATATATATATATATATATATATTATATATATGTATATATATATATATATGTATATATATATGTATATATATATAATATATATATGTATATATATATACATATATATATATAATATATATATATATATATATATATATATATATATATATATATATATATAGGCTTTTGTCGACCCTAGGTGACACTTACCCAAGGTGCCACGTAGTGGGGCTGAACCCGGAACCATGTGGTTCGTAAGCAAGCTACTTACCACACAGCCACTCCTTCGCTATAGTGTCTATCTTATTTAAGTCCTCGGTTGCAGAATGTGAGCATTTTAACTTACTGCCATTGCTGACTATTTTAATACTATCTGATTTATGGCTAAATTTATTGCCCTCCGGTTTGCATACCCTTAAAGGGGAATTGTAGAGGAAGCATGTGAGCGTTCCGCTGACATATATCAGATCTTTGCTGTGTACACGACCCTGGTCAATGCTTCATTATAGTATTGGGTAGGGCGGCGAGCTGGTAGAAACGTTAACACGCCGGGCGAAGTGCTTAGCGGTATTTCGTCTGCCGTTACCATCTAAGTTCAAATTCCGCCGAGATCGACTTTGCCTTTCATCCTTTCGGGGTCGATTAATTAGGTATCAGTTACGCACTGGGGTCGATATAATCGACTTAATCCGTTTGTCTGTGCTTGTTTGCCCTCTCTGCGTTTAGGTATTTCATCTGTCGCTGCCCCTTGTGGGCAATAAAAAATCAGCTTCATTATAATATTGGGTGGTTTGCTTGTGTTTATTTTTATGATAAAAACAGTTGTAAATTAAATCGACCTATTACATATTACATTTTGTTGTGTAGTAATTACTTATTTTTCGACATAAAAAGTATTGAAAGCGCTACGAAGTTTCGGACAACGAAGCCATATAGTTTATTGAAATAAAATTCAAGACGTAAAAAAACGAACTTCAGTAAGAATGTAATATACTTAGAATATTTAGTTTCATATTTGTGAGCGTTCTCTCCCGGAAACTGCAGATGAGGCGAACAGAGGAATCGCGAACATCAAGAAAGATGAAGTTCGGTAATTTTTTTTAAATATCACCATAAGAAATGTCTATCGTAATTAGATTTGTTGAAGGGTGAAAATTATTGAAAGGAACCTCTTCATTTAATCCACCTGATTGGTAAAATATCTGCAAAATAAGATATTTCTTACATAAGGATTGTGAGCATGTCCCGTATTCCTCATCCGCAAAGCTCGCTAGGAATCTGACTGTCGGAGCAAGTTGAAATAAATGTAAATAGTCACAGAACTTGGTCATAATGTAAACCCAGGGAAAATAACATGTTTTTGTCTTGTAACATGTTAACTCAATTGTTACCAGGAGCTCTGCGTGCGCTGAACAAGATGAAGCACACCGTGGACCTGTATAGCCTCTGTTTTTCATATGATAAAGGTGTCCATGATCAAAAACTGAACAGGGGAAACGACAGATGTCACTACACAAGTCCCACTGAAATATTTTGACCAACTTCCCATATTTTGTCATGATTTAAGGCGCATAAGCAATTAATTTCATACCATGACACTGCACTTCTTCCCTTAATGCCTTTGCATTGATGAAGCATCTTACATGGAAACAATCGTGTCGTAGCCTACATAGAAACATTGTAGAACGCCATACGTATTCCAGCATTATTCTACTCGCTCATGCACAACCTTCACAAACCTAGAGCGGATGGTCAAATATGTTCCCCATCTTGCCCTCTAAAATCTCCTACTTTCATCCACCAGTACTTCTCAGTGTCAGGTATCGGTGAGAGCGAAACCATTAAGCATGCTTACGATACTAAGGAGCTGTTGATGTCTGCTATTAAGAAAAATAATACGCAACTAGAATCAAGATAAACTAACTAACTAGCGCTTTCAGAATCTATATTAGGTAGTAACTATATCTGATAATGTTTTCATTAAATGACCGTTTGGTATGTACTTTAAGCAAGTAACTGATTTTGTTAAAACTTGCAGAGCAGTTTTTAGGGCAAACCGGAACTGCTGCAGTTACTTAACAGTGTTCAAACCTTTGACAGGAAGTAGTCTAGTATTCTTGTAATGAAAAATGATATCGATTCATTTATACTTTTCATGACAAATCGATATAAATGCTATAAAAGTTACAGCATCCCCATCAACCAGCGAAGATAATCATCTTCACAACATAATCGCAATTATAGTGTTGATCTTCACTTCACTTCCAATTCATATCACGACCATCATTGTCATGTCATCATCGTCAGCATCTTCACCTACATCAACGTTAAGAAGTATATAGTAAATACGGTATTATATCCTCAACCAATAGAAATTACGCATATATATATATATATATATATATATAATATATATATATATATATATATATATATATATATATATATATATATATATACAGGTGTATCGTTCTATTTACCTACATAACATAGAACAAATTCTAACCAACAAGGCGTGGCATCGTAAGTGGTATTTTAGAGTTTATAATAGGAATTAGATTCATTCAGCAATTTTTGTTGTCAAGAGCGACTGTCCAGTGGATGAATTAGAATAAAATATGAACAAAAGAGAAATGGACGTACGGACTAGCAGTAACCAGATAGAAGGCGATACAAACATTCATTTAGTTGGAACTATAAGGTATGTTTCAGTAATTTAATTGACCTTTGGATCTATCCGAAATTTTACAGTTTTTGCAATATTTTTCATGAAATAGATGCGTCAGACTAAAATTGTTCCGTATCTCCATTGTTTGGCTCTTGTAGATTTCATTGCTATTTTGGTATATTTACCAAATTTAATATGGCTGTCAACTATTTTGCAATCTAAGATAGCTCATACAGATATTTAAAACTGAAAATTATTTGGGGTCCGTCAATTCTTCTGTATGTATATAGTATTCTTGGATAGCTGTTATCATATCTCACGAAAGAGTTTTTTAAAGTTTTCCTCCCTTGTCCGGACTTTAATCTCCTGAACGGTATAAGTCTCACCTTGTAATGCTCTCGTTTCATGTATGTGTTTCTGTTAGGTATACAATGCTAGAAGGGCTTTGTAAAAATTTAAACGTATACTTTGGATGCTGTACACTTCATTTATTCATTCCTACCAGGTGTGATTATAATAATTACTTCTATCCTTATTTAATAATGAATATTCCATCCAACAGCCCTCAGTCTCATTTGCAACATAATTCAACAACGCAGTCAGAAACTACTATTTATACAGTGATTACAATAAACTTGTAATTCCTGCTAACTAAGTTTACCTCCGTCTAATAATTACTTCATAAAACTGCTTCCAAATATAAGGCAGCGAACTTGCAGAATCGTGTGCACGCCGGACAAAATGCTTAGCGTTCTTTCGTCCATCTTAACGTTCTGATTACAAATTCCGCCGAGGACAAATTCTCTTTCTGCATTCTTTTATTTTATTACTTCTTTCACTCATTTGACGGCGTCCATGCTGCAGCACCGCCTTTAATCGAACAAATCGCTCGCAGAACTTATTCTTTGTAAGCCTAGTAATTATTATATCGTTTTCTCTTTCAGAACAACTAAGTTACAGGAGCGTAAACATACAAAACTCTATTGTCAAGCGATGATTGGGGAAGAAACACAGACACACAAATAAATACTGATTGAAAAATTGCATTCGGTGGGATTAGTAATATTTTTGGTAGAAATGACTAATTGTCCCTCTTAGCGTGTGGCATGTATGTATAATGCCCTCTGGCATGTATGTATAATGCCCTCTATATATAAATTATATATATATATATATTATATATATATATATATATACGCCGAGCTTCTTTTTGCTTCCAAATCCACTCAGAAAGCTTTGATTAGCCTAAGGTTGTAGTACAGTGAGTCTGAAACAGGGATCATGTGGTTGGGAAGCAAGCTTCTTACCACAGCCATTTCTGCTATTGTCTCGTTGTTTGTAAATATCCGTTTAGTACCCCGGATACAAAAGCGTTAGACACCGCCGATATCCTACAAACAATAATATTGGCTTTTTTCAGGGTCACTCTCTGATTGAAGTTTCATAGCACGTTATGATTCTGCACGTTTAAACAGAGATCAGAGAAATTGATATTCAGGCCATTGTGAAAGTCAATAAAATTTTGATCCATAAATGTTTTGGGGGAAATCATATATTAACAAATCAGAGATATACAGAAATGGCTAATATTGGCGTATCAACCTTCGTACTATCAATTAGCTCAGACCGAATCACTTGCCAGGCACACACATCGCTGAATCTTTCGATATACTACTTAGATACTTTACTTAAAAGAATATTATTCCATTCTGGTATTTATATATATATATATACATACATATCTATCTATATATATGTATATATATATATATATATACATATATATATATATATATATATATATATATATATATATATATATATATATATATATATATATATCTGTGTGTGTGTGAATGTTCGTGTGTGTCTGTGTCTGTGTGTGAGCGTGTATGTGTGTGTGTTTGTGTGTGTGTGTATGTATGAAGATATGTATATATATTTATCTATATGTGTATATATATATGTGTGTAATTTTGGGAGCTTTGCTTTTGTGGTCCTTTCTAAGAATTCACGTAAGATTACGACGATACCTATCTGAAAATTTTGGTTTTTCTTCCGAAGTTTCGTTTCGATGATGAGGTTTTCCCTCTTTCTGAAATGCTGTCATTACGTTCGAAACAGCAGTTTTCAATACAGCAAATATTCGGGCATTTTTTTCATTATGCTGGCGCCTACCATACGACCACCAACAATTTGACCTGTTTGAAAATCCGATAGAGTTTTATTATGACAACCAAGTAATTGGTTCTCTACCTTTCATTTGTAAAGATTTGGTGGAAAAGCAAATTTAAATCCAAGGCCATTGTATTATCAAAAGTTACCTGTCAAGGACGGGATACTAATGTAGTATTTAACCATCAGTCTATGTGTTTAGATATTTATATATATGTATGTGTGTGTGTGTGTGTGTGTGTGTGTGTGTGTGTGTGTGTGTGTGTGTGTGTGTATGTATGTATGTATGTGTGTATATAATGTGGCTTCTTTTATATTAACACATATACCGCTTCGTCAATCCGTTCATGACGTAATATAACATAAGTTAGAAACCTACGTCTTAAAACATAATTCCGTCGTCTAACCCATCATCACGTGGATCTTATCGATTTTTATACTAGATTTGAAATTACCCCAGAGGATTCGTATCCTACGGTGGAAATTTAATGTACTAATATAGTAATACATACATTCACCATGTTTAGAATTAATTCTATGAAGATACATTAGACTTGCTACATTGTTTTTGTAAGATATAATAATGTAAGATATAGACTGTAACGCTAACCGTCACTTAAACGTCCTCAAACCATTGTTAGTAGGTTTTCTAGCCTTTTATTAATCGCATGTGATATTGATTCATTTATACCTTTCGCACCAAATCACTTAAGGTATAATTAAATCTGATACAGCATCCTCATCCCCCAACGTGCACAATTCTTCATACTATTCTATGGTTGCACTAGAAGTCATTATCACCTTGTTTCATATTTCCCAACACTCCAACAAATTCATCAAGCACATCGTCATCATTATGATCAACAGCTGAGACATCAGCATTACCATCATCGCAAATATCATCTGCATTTTCACCAATGTTTGTCGTTAACGTTATCATCACAATTATCAGCATTATCATTAACTTCACTGTAAGCGCAATATTCTTTACAGCAGCGGGTAGAAGTTAAAGAAATAAAAACTTCCCAGTCTTCACTATACATGTATCTACATACACATACATTAGATATTTACCTCTTTGTTTTACTATATTATATATAAATACATTTGTATGAAAATATCTAACACAGATTAAAATTATTTACACGAAGCAGATATCGCCCGGCAATACGAGGAAATTTTCGGGATATTTTATAATATAATACATTTTATAAAATTTATTTGTTACGTTCCATTACTATTGCTATCAATATCAGGATACCTGACATATTGATGAATTAGAAGGAAATATGAACAAAACAGAAGTGAACGCATCGACCAACGGTAACCAGACAGAAAACTATACGAATATACATTTTCTTATAGCTATACAATATGGTTCAATAATTTTATTGATACTTGGATCTATCGGAAATTTTGCCGTTTTTGTAATTTTTTTCAAGAAGAAAATGCGTCAGACTAAAATTGTTCCATATCTTCATTGCTTGGCTCTTGTGGATTTCATTGCAATTTTGATATATTTACCAAAATTGATATGGCTATCAACTAACTTTCAATATAACATTTCCTATGCAGGTATATTCAACAGTGAAATATATGTGGGATTCACTTTTATTATATATATGTATTCCTCCTGGATAACTGTTATCATATCTGTTGAACGTCTTTTGGCAATTTTTTCCCCATTTTCCAGCTTTCATTCTTCTGCACGTTATAAACCCTATATTGTGTTGTTTTGTCTTCTTTTATGTGTTACCGTTATGTATACAATGTTGACAGTATTTTTGAGGAATAATGTGTATGCTTTTTGTATTGTACACTTCATTTATGCATTCATACCAGCCATGATATTGATCATCAGTTCCATTCTTATGTTGCATAAATTACTGCATCCACCATGCCTCGGTCAAAATTTTCAAAGAAATTCCTCAGAGAAGAGAAAGAGTACTGTTTATGTCGTCATCGCTATAAACACGCTTTTTCTTCTAACAACGTTCCCTACATCTACTTATTATGTGGTGATGTCACTACTGAGCAACATGAATACGGTTTTATACCTGTTTTTGGACATGGTAGCTTGTATCAATAACGTGTTCAACTTTATGATGTATGTTGTGGGAAGCAAATCGTTTCGCGACAATTTGAAACAAATGTTTTGTAAAGGGACTTCAGTGAACAGAAATGCGGTGTATTCGCTGCAGAATTCAACGACCTAAGTCTTTTCATTTTTGAGTAACTTACCGGTTCAGTAAGTATCTATCTACCTAAATATCTCTAGCTCTCCTAACAATTATCATTTATGTATTATCAATGTATATTTTGTTGTCAATTGCTCCACACGCTCTAAGTGATATATAAAGACATATTCATTTATATATATATATATATATATATATATAATGAAGGGTGAAATTAATTAATTTGGAAAAATTATCAATTACACCAAGTAGTCTTCGGCATGTAAAAGCCTCATTCGAGGAAAATTTAAGTAATACTAAGCAATAAGGGTTTAGCAACGAGTTGCCTTACCACATACCGAATTTAGAAATAGCAGTCAAAGGGTTATAGCTATTTCTTCTACTAAAAAGGGAGATCTCAGTAAAAACTGAGATCTCCCTTTTTAGTAGAAGAAATAGCTATAACCCTTTGACTGCTATTTCTAAATTCGGTATGTGGTAAGGCAACTCGTTGCTAAACCCTTATTGCTTAGTATATATATAATATATATATATATATTCATTTATATATATATATATATATATATATATATATATATATACAAATTTTCCTAAATAGAGGAAATCACCTTTCTCCAAGTGATAGGCTAAAAAGACTGGTATGGCACTGGGATATCTACCCACATTTTTAGCACAAATAAAAATGTTATATCCATCAATGCGGTGTTGAGAACTCATTTTCATCCTTCAATATTCACGTATCTGTATGTGTGCGTGTGTGTTTGCTTATATGTATAAATTATATTATAATATATTCAAACGCATTAAGATACATGTCGATGTTTCACATTTATAATTTTCTAATTCATAGTCTGGGCGGAACATAATCTCTGCCTATTCCTTAGCAGCTTTCAGACATATTTTCTGAGATAGTTCGGACATATTTTCGAAAGAGAGTGGGGATTCCTCGATGTGTTGCTGAAAGCTCATCGATGACCCATCGCCCAATACTTCTCAGTCATTTGTATTTTTACCTATGTATTGCTGTGACTCCTATTTCATTTAGACGCTATATCATAGCCTTTCATGTTTAAATGTTCTATTATATTGTTTAATAATTAAATAAAATATTATTACAATTATTATTACATAAAAATATTATTACAAAACTGTTGACATAGGATACTATTTGGGCTTTTTTTAAACGTTTCTGATTGAGCTTTCGTAATACGTTATGTTTATGCAAGTTTTCACAAATATGAGAACGGAAATTCATGCCTTCGTAGATTTCAATGAAATCTTGATTGAGAGGTACAGACGTGGCTGTGGGGTAAGAAGCATGCCTCCGATACACATAGTGGCAACTTGCGAAAATGTTTTGTACTATAACCTCGGGCCGACCAAAGACATGTCAGTGGATTTGGCAGACGAGAACTGAAAGAAGCCCGTCGTATACATACATACATACATACATACATACATACATACATACATACATACATACATACATACATACATACATACGTATGTATGTAATTATGTATGTATAAATATATACATGCACACATGTATATGTGTGTCTCTATTTGACAACCAATGTTGGTGTGTTTACGGCCCCGTAACTTAGCGGTTCTGCAAAGGAGTCCAGTAGAATAAGTACTAATCTTACAGAGAATAAATCTTGGTATCGATTTCATCGACTGAAGGTGGTGCACCAGCATGGCAGCAGTCAAAGGTCTGAAAAAAGTAAACGGATAAAGTAATATATGATTACATTGTGGAAGAGAAATGATAGCCAACGTAAAATACTTTTTTAATGGTGAATACAATTCTTTCATCGTTAGTCATGATAATTCACTACCTTAAATCTAATTCCTCAATGAGTCAAGTCTTCCATTTTCAAATATAGGTCCATCTGGACCTGGGAAAGCAGAAAATATATTTCTTATTTGATGAAAATATCTGACCCTACACCGGTCAGATCTCTCAGATGTTTCCGCAAGATAATCAATAGCTATGGGATATTTGACCTCAAGTTACTGCAGTAACTGGTCGGCACTCAATACGGAAACTTGGAAAAGTGCAATAACGTCATTTCCGAGGCTGGTATAACTCCCAATGACAACATTTGGTCCCAACGCCTCTAGGATCTTCCGTACGTATATCACCGCATATCTCTCCTCTATTCGCTCTAAGTATCGTATATTGTAAAATCTTTCCCAGTAACTCTGCTATTCCAGTGGATATGCGAACCCCTATCATGTCTGCGTGCATCATATTCTAACCTTTAATTAATCAAAAGTAATATTAATTCATTTATACTTTTCGCGTGATATCACTCTAGTTATAATGTACATCAACCAAAGAGCATATTTAATCGACACAATATTAGCCATCATCTAAGATCCCAATACACAGCAGCAGCATCAGCATCAACACGGTCAACATTACCATTATCAGCAGCATGTGTACATAATTCTATATAATGTATTCTTTTCTTAACACCTCAGTAAAATTGCTGTAAAATTTTGTTCTCAAGTAGTTGATGCACGATGCATATTTATTTATATAATATATATATATATATATATATATATATATATATATATATATATATATATATATAATATATATATATATATATATATACATACATACAGATATTAATATATATATACGTATATGTATATATATATATATGTATATATATATATGTTTATATATATATATATATATATATATATTATATATATAATATATATATATATATAATATATATATAATATATATTTTAAGTTTCAACTAAGAGCTGCGGCCATGCTGATGCACCGCCGTTTTGCGCTACACTGTTATTACTAGGTGCCTCCTCTAATATGTGGCACTTGATGAAGTATGGAGTTTGATATAGCTACCCTCATTTGCACCTCTTGCCGTGAGGTAGGCTCGTCCGGGACTCTCGACAGGAAGAAGTGCAGCTTTGATTTAAAAACCCCTGCATCTATTTTGTGCAAGTTCCTCAGGCTCTTTGGGAGAATATTAAAAAGCTGTGGGCCCTTGAAACCCAGGCTGTTGTAGTAACTGGTCCTGAAGCGTGATGGCATTGCTTAGATCTTTGGCACCATGCAGTGCCGTCCCGTTCTGGCATTGGTGTAGCTTTCAATGCCGAAATTTGGCACAATTCCTTCCAGGATCTTCCAGATATATGCACGCTGCATCGACAACAGATTGCATTCCCAGAATACAGAATGATACTCTTTAGTGAGCACATTGAGAAATGCGCAAAGCAACTACTACCACAATTTTTAATCTTTCCATTCTACCAATGTGCTATCGGAACACCAACACAAATTAGACTAAACAAGGAAACATTCTTCATTGAAAAATACAAGCCCAAACTTAACCATTCCAACATACTTATACAGAGAAACTCAATCCAAAAGAAAGGCAAATAATTTTAAGCGATTATCTCCCTTACACCGGAAGAAATCACTTATTACCTCCCCTTACTTAGATCTTCTTTCAACGTAAACATAACGATTTAAGAAATTTGAAAAGCTGAACGCGAAACCGGTCATTTCTTCTAAACTATGTCATTGTATGAAAAAAATTTATAACATTCTTCAGACATATTGACTCAAATATATATTTTTTAACCTTTTAAAACAAGCCGTCTGTAGTTTTTTCACCTTTTACTATTTTATATATATATATATATATATATCTATATATATATATATATATATATATATATGTATGCATATATATGTATTATATATATATTTATGTATATATATGTATATATATGTATTTTTATATATATATATATAATATATTATATATATATATATATATATATATATATATGTATATATATATGTATATATATATGTATGCATATATATGTATATATATATATTTATGTATATATATGTATATATATATGTATTTTTATATATATATATATTATATAATATATATATATATATATATATATATTATATATATATATATATATAATATATATATATATAATTTGTTAAAACAAGCCGTCTGTAGTTTTTTCACCTTTTACTATTTTATATATATATATATATATATATATATATATATATATATATATATATATATATATATATATATATATGTATGCATATATATGTATATATATATATATATATTATGTATATATATGTATATATATATGTATATATATATATATATATATATATATATATACATACATATATATATATATATATATATATATATTTATGTATATATATATATATATACATATATATATTATATATAGAATCCGATATAAATCCAAGGCTGCGAAAATTTTCGGAACATTTATAAAGAGTAGGTCTTACAGCCGTTTTCGGGTTATATAAAATATCTCGGAAACAGCTGTAGAACTTTCTCTTTATAAATCTTCTGAAATCTTTCACAGCCTTGGATTTTTATCTCATTCTCTAAATTCATTTATATATACGCATGCGGATATATGACCTACGTTGGACTCCTCATTACGCATACTCACCGAACCCGGGGCTTAACTATAGTCTGTCCATAGCACTAAGCATTACCTGACACCTATGTGTCTTTTTGACACCATTACCTGTCATATCCCATATATATATATATATATATATATATATATATATATATATATATATATATATATATATATTATATATATATATATATATATATATATATATATATATATATATTCTAGATCCCATGCTGAGTTTAAAACAATGACTTTAGAACAGATTTATATCAGATATTTTAATGAATTCAAAAGAGACACTTCAGCAATAGATGCGACGAGGAATATTCGTGTTGTCCACAAAAATAAAGCTGTAAGTGTTCGGATAGGCCAAGGATTACTTAACAAGCTTCACTCGAGAAATTTTTTGCTCACAGATTTCCCTCAAACCGAACAATGTCAATATTGACATCCTGAGAAACGTAAAAGGAAAAGCCAAAGTAAACTTCATGAATATTTTTTAAAACGTTTATGATTGAAGTTACACTTCGCTCATAAAACTTTTTCATGTATAAATTTCGCCACGGAATATCTCTTCCTTTGCTTGCAAAATGATCAGTTTAAATAAAAAGTAGGTTCCCTACCGAACCTTTCCTTGGTAAAATCATTACAAATTATGAAGTGCACGTTTTCTGTAATCATATGTAATGAAAGCGTCAACCTTTAGCAGGTTAGCACTCAATGAAAATAAACGAGATTATATTCCCAAACAAGGACTACGCCCGAAAAGATGATGGAACATAGAAGATATCAGCATCATGAGGTTTTGCAACAAAAGGAAACAGTTCCTGCGATGTGTTGTCATCAATTGAAAGTATTGCACAAAAAACTGCAGAAAAGGGTTATCATTGGTCAATCGCAAAGATTTATAAATCTTAGATAATAATGTAAGACTACATATTAACCACGCCACTCAGGACAATATTCACCTCAGTTTGCCCTCTCTGAGTATCGTCTTTTATCCATCATGCAATATGATTTAGGAGGGGAATGTTATAAATTTTGAAGAAGATTTATTCCTTCAAAGTATTACGCTCGAGTAGTCAACAATTTCGAAATATGTGATGTAACGAGGGTATGTTTAATCGTCATTAAATATATCAATTAAGATCAAACAAACATTTCTTTCTCTCCAATCTCGGACTGTTATATGACTGACTTTTGAATTTAAAGTGTGCGCTTGTGTGCTGGTGTTCGTGTTTGTGCGTGTGTGTGTAACAATTTTTGCATGCACACACGTATATGCTCACACACATACATACACACAAGTACACGTATACGCGCACACACGCACTCACACACGCACGCATATTCACAAAATATACATACACAGAAATAGTTCAGATGAAACTAAAAATATTAGTGAATAAATATTGAACGCTATTCGTCTTATTCTCTCCCCTGGGGTGCCAAAAAAGACAAATGCACTCTTTGTTCAATGGTAGAACAACTGTTTACAGAAGGCGTGAAATCCTACGGAGATCACATTTTTAAACGCACTAAGTATACGAGTCGCAGAGAATTGAACAAAGTGTTTACGACATTTCTTGAACGATCTTTGCGTACTGGGTTCAAATTCCGCCGAATGTGGGGATGTGACGATGGAAAATTACAGATTCAATAAGGGGTTATAAGATTAGTATTTATATTTTCATTAAATTAAAAAGTTATTTTCTAGAGACTAAGAGCGCTCTGCAAGATGGAAAGCGTACTATTACTTTCCTTGAGACGTTACAACGTAGAAATTAAGAGTCCGAAATACGACTTAGAAATTTCTTGAAAAATATAGGCTCAAGCATGGCCATTGAGGAGGAACATGTTGTGATTAAACTATTTGATTTTAGGCTAGTGATTAATATTAGTTTATATAGAACATATCATAAGCCGAACATAAGCCTCCACTATATGAAAAAAATTCCGCTCATCCAAGGCTATGATTAATTCTATAGTCAAAAGAGTTTCCTTCAGCAGTCCTAAATTATTGTCTAATTAAGACATTTGAACGAAAGCGTAGAATACTATAGTTGTGCCATTAGAAGTGTTAGAGATAAGTAAACTATTGATATATACATAGTTATTCTATCAGGAGTTTTTGATGACTTGTTCTATAGTGAATTGCAACCTGCTTAAAATTATTTTCATACAGGGAGAATCTAAAACTCGTGATAAGTATACACTAGTTTGTCAACTATGTATTGTATGAATAATATTCCTAATACCGCGGGGACAAAGATGCATCCAAGAATTGATCATAACAAAAAAAATCTCCCAATACTAAAATAAGTTAAACTCCTGTCTAAATGAAGGTTATAATTCTTTTCTGAGAAGAAAACAACCATCTCTTATAACACCAAAAGGATGGACTCATACTGATACCAATTAACTCATGAGATTTAATAAAGGTAAAACTAGATCACGTAACATGGATCTGATCTGCTATAATTTACCCTATGCTATAAACGTAAACCAGGATTAGCTAGCCTATTTTTACTTATCGGGAAACAAACTTCAGTCTTCCATTGAATGTAGGGAGATATTAACCTGGCATACATTTAAATTTTCATAGTCAAATCTTGTGTTAGTATACATCTATCAGCAATAGAAGACTGAGAATGTATTTCGGAATGATACGAGTAACCAGGACATTTCTGATAGCAATTCTGTTCCCATCACAAATGACTTGGATTCATGTAACTGCATAGATAACAATTTCTCTAAATGTTCACATTCAATTAGTTCACCTAATAACCCTTTGCTATCGGTTTAAGCAAATATTGCGGATATGCAAACGGTAAACTTAGAATAGGGCGAATAATAGCAGTGATATCTACTGTGATACCAATGTGAAAAATGTGATAATGATAGTTGCAATGCCTCTCTGTGTCATAACTCTAAGTTCCCTAGAGATAACAAGAAGTACTGTGGCAACATTCGATGTTACAATAATAATATGAAGAACGGTAGGGCAAATTGCAATAATTTCAGCAGAGAATAGAATTAGCTTTCGAATCAACACTTCATTAAGTAACATGGGAATGTCTAGTTG
Source organism: Octopus sinensis (assembly GCF_006345805.1). Lineage (NCBI taxonomy): Eukaryota > Metazoa > Mollusca > Cephalopoda > Octopoda > Octopodidae > Octopus > Octopus sinensis. The sequence continues at coordinate 61,490,524 of NC_043002.1, read as the reverse complement.
TAAGAGATCGGCTGGATGTGATACAAAATGTTCTACATCCGCGACCGGATGTCGTTACATATAGCCAACATCGAAAAACGTAAGGCCAGATGAAATAATCATAACGCCAATTTAATTAATCATTTGCATAATTTTAGAACAAGGAATATAGGTATGTTTACATCACAATCTTACTTGATTTTGAAGTTTAAACAACGTAAAAATATTCTATCTCTTAGCCAGTAGTTACACGTACCATGCCATCTATTGGAGGGGCGCCATTTGCACACAAAGCTTCTTTGAGGCGCTTGCTATGAGCAAATGCAAAGTCATCCTTGTTTGTTGGGATTATCAGACGCCTGCATATTATAAAGAGTGTTGCTATATAAATATCTAACAATCGATTTACCCATTTGACGAGGCGGCCTACAAACTAACTTTAACATATGTGGTTATTTAAAGTTTGTTTAACAACATATACTCTCCACAGTCTTTATACTAAATAATCAATAACAGTATCAGCCATACAGCTTTCCTTAGTTATAATCTATCAACCTATACAATCTCTGTTCTTAACGTTTTCTACGGAAATAAAGTTTTTTCTTTGTAAATGGCATTATGTTGTTTAATTGTCGTCATATATGGATCACATTATCAGTACTTACATTCGAGCGATTATATTTACCTTCCGTTACGTGTTTTATATATTCTTTACTAACTTTATTCTCTTTATTTATTCTTTATTCATTTTCTAACGTTAGTATTAAGTTTATAGTGTGATAATAATTGGTGATTATCTTTGCAATTTCGGCTCGTTATACTCGAGATTGCTCCAATCGGGCCAGCCCCAAGGAAAAATAAGGTACGAGCATTGCATTCCTTGGAAGAAAGCAGCAAATGTATACGAAAACAAGGACGGAAAAAACAGAGAAATGTTACACAAATACAAATAAGAGGACATAACAACAGGTGTCTTTCGACTAAGGACGAATAAAATTAAGCTGGCGTGTGTGGAAGTAAAGCCTTACGGCAGGGACATAAGGTTTACCAAGCACGGGAAGGAATATAGATGTTGTACGGACAGTTGTCCAACCAATAAAGAAATGTCAGGCCTGGACGAACACCGGTCACGTGGGGAGAAGGGATAGAAGAATTAAGGAGGGACGATAAAAAATGAAAGAGACACAAACAAGCATGTGGTGTGTGTGTATGTGTCTGTGTGTGAATGTAAAAAATTGTGTGCACATACGCCAGGATATGTATATAAGTATAACTGTGTACATATAGATGTTTGTGTGCATGCATCTATAAATATATACATCCATACAAGTATATATAAGATACATATAAATACAATTATCAGGAAATGGATGATTCTAACGAGGCTACGAGCAAAAAATATCATACCGTGTAATGGGCCACCAAGGGATAGCGAAGGAGATTTTCTCAAACATTGCTCAAGGTTGAAAATGAACGCAAACACTCTCCTGAATAGGAAAGGGCAGAGAAAAAAGCTGTGAAGAATATAAAAAACAAATCTTAAAACCTTCTATAGATTTGCAAAAGAGCTCGCGTCAGTAGAGGATAGGGACACTGTTCAGAGGAAATGGCTCACCGACTGCAGACTCGTAGAATATCAGTGAAATACTGAATGTGCAATAAAAGAATATTTTCACAACTCCATTGCGGCAGATGCGTACAGCTATGTGTGATGAGTGTCCGAGGCGGCAGGTGAAAATATTAGAGTGCTCAGAGCGAGCCCCGCCAGCTTGCATACGAAAAGCATGCCCTAAACCACGAGTTAATAGCAATTAGAGATAACATTGACAGCGAGAAAACGGATGTAATATCAGCCATGCGGAAATGAGCTGAGATTCAGCCACAGAGTCTGATGAATTCCCAGAAAACTCCACAACAAATGCAAAGAGACTCTAACAAAACTACTTCAGATACTCTTCCAGAGCTTTCTCGCAAGAGGGAGGATTTCCAGAAAGTTAAACGAAGGCATAATATGCCTTATCCATGAGGGACTTTGCAGAGCAGATATTAAAGTTATAGACCATCTCTCTCTCTCTCTCTCTCTTCTCTCTCTCTCTCTCTCTCTCTCTCTCTCTCTCCCTTTCTCTCTTTCTCTCTCTCTCTAACCTCCCATGTCAGCTAGTTGCGGAACTTATTTTGAGATAGAAACCGATTGCGTTCCTCTAAGATAATGACTTGGTCCTTGACATCCAGCATGGTTTCCTCTCAGGGAATAGCTGCCTTACACAGCATTTGCAGTATTATGAAGGGTGATGAAACAACTAATGAATCACTCAAACCTGGGTGCCTATTCCTTGATTTTGCAAAGGTCTTTAGTAGGTTGATTATGTGAAGATATGTCACAAAAAGCTGGAAGAGGTGTTATTTGACTTCTTAAAGGATAGAACTAGGTGGTGGCAGCCAATGGGACTTTCTCCAAAGAAGCATTAATAGCGAATGGATAGCCTCAGAGAACTGTCTAGGGTCTGCTTAAGTTTATGGTGGCGCTCTAGGACATGCTATCACTTACATAGACAACCACACTTACTAGCTATGCAAACGACACAAGTACTACAAGCATGAAAAGAACATTCCGATTAAGAGCTTCTAAAGACCTAGATTCCATGTATAAATGGATTGAAGAAAACAACATGCAATTTTATACCAGTAAATTCCAAGCTTTCGTCTATCAGCTTGTCAGGGCTCAGATGCCGCCAAAACAGTATTTTGGACCAAAAAGAGCGGCAGTCCCATAATCAAGTATAGTCCGTGATCAGGGTATTCATATATAGAGACCAACGCCTCGATTCACCTGACTGATGGTGGCAAAGTGAAAGCAAATGGCCGGATGGATTCTGAGAACCTTCAGAACAAGCGTCCAGAAACTATGGAGCTAAGACATGGAGCAAAGACATGGGCCATAAGAAGGATGCTGAATAGTTGCAAGAACTGAAACAAACAGTAGCCTGCCCACAACAGACGGGACTATTCATTTCAGTTAGGGAATGAAGGAAATCAGAAAAAATGGGTGACTGGATGGCACCGGGACCAGATGGAGTTCAAGGCTGCTGGATCAAGTAATCTGGTGAGTGTCATGCAAGAATAGCTACGCAACTCAACACCTTGTGAAATGCCGAGCATGTAACAGCAGAGTACATGACAAGGATAGAACAGTGCTGTGCTTGAAAAACATCGAAAGGCAATACGGTAGACAATTACAGACTGATATCCTGCTTGCTACTTATGTAGAGATTATTGATTGGAATAGTCGCAGAGTCAATCTACGGACATCTGGAAAAAATGGAGTGAAGCTACTTGAGCAGAAGGAGTGCAAGCGTAAGTGCAGAGGTATCAAGGATCAACTCCTGGTAGACAAAACTGTATTTAGAGACTGCAAGAGGAGGAAAACTAACTTAGCCATGTCATGGATTGATTATCTTAAGGCATACGATATGATCCCACATTCTTGGATTATGGAATGTATGAACCTTTTTGGTATTGCATCGAATGTTGAACGATTGCTTGGGAAAAGTATGGCGAAGTGGAGGACGGAACTGACAGCATATGGAAGAAGTTTAGGGACAAGAGAAATCAGGGGAGGCATCTTCCAGGGAGACTACCTGTCCTCATTGATATTTGTACTGTGAATGTTAACACTAACACTGATTCTAGAGAAAGCAAATTCTGGGTATGTATTCAAGAACCGCCAACACAAAGTCAACAACTTGCTGTTCATGAATTCCAAGTCAGTTCCCTCGTTGATACGGTGTATACTTTCAATGCTGATATCAAAATGGAGTTCGGACTGAAATCGGGTGGTGCGTTAGACTTGAAGAGAAGCAAAATTAAATTGATGGACACGATAGCGATACTGTCGAGGGAGGTTATGAAGCAAATAGAAGACACGAGCTATAAGTACTTGGGGATATTGGAAATGGATAAATTGGTGGAGAAAGAAATAACTGAAACATTTAAGTTGGAGTAATTGCGCAGACTGAAACTGATACTTAAGACGAAGTTAAACAGACGGAATATATTGAAGCTATCAAGCACCTGGCCGGTTTCACTCCTTAGATATGGAGCAGAGGAAATCGCATGAACAGCAGGAGAACTAAAAAGATTAGACAGAAGTTAGTTGCTAACAAGATATGGGATACTCCACCCCAAAAAGTGACACAGGCAGAGTATATGTACCAAGAAAAAGAGGGGAAAGAGGACTGATTGGATACGAACACAGTATTGCAGTAGAAGAAAACAACATAGAATGTTATGTAAAAATGCTACGGAACCGCTATTATTGGAAGTCAGAAGGTCAGGCTTGTGTAGAATGGAAGATTGCAAAGATAAAGCATTGTACAAACACTTGAGAATGAATGAAACTGAAAATAAGTGGATAAAGAAGAGAATACATGGTTAATTTTATTGGAATGTTGAAGATAAGACCGACAGAGAAAAACGATGGCTATGGATGATTAAAATTTATTTAAAACCGGAAATGGAAGCTCTAATCTCTGCTTCCCAAGAACAAGCATTAAGAACTAGTTATATCAAATACAGATGCAATTGGTTTGGCGAAGCGACAAATGCAAAATGTGTGGTGAGAGGTGTGAAACGGTATGGCATATCGTTAGCGAATGCTCGAAATTGGCACATCGTGAATACAAAAGTGCCATGAAAACGACGGCCTACAAAGATCAAAGGCGTGGTATGAATAAAATTCAGAAGTCACAGAAAATGAAAATTGCAAAATCATGTGGGATGCAATGATCCAGTGCGATAACTCGACCAGACGGCATTTTAAGCCGGTGATTAAAGAGAATGAACCTGCATGAGAATCTACATAGGGTGCCACGGTAACAACAGAATCACTGATAGAAGAAGGAAAAATAAATAAATACGACCATTTCAAGTGGGAAATACGAAGGTTTTGTGGTCAATGAAGAAAGTAGATGTGATACCAATAGGAACTGGTGCACTTGGGAGTATCAGCACTCAACTACCAACATGACTCAAAGAAACTGATACAAAGATAAATGTAGAAAACCTATAGAAAACAGCATTGCTTAGAACTGCAAGAATTCTTCGCAGAGTCCTTGAAGCATGACCAGTCAACATGTGTCACCTTAGTCTGCTGGCTGTGGACGGTTGACACTTTCCTTCATACCCAGCAAATAAAGCAGTGAGTTTTCATATAATAATAATAATAATAATAATAATAATAATAATAATAATAATAATAATAATAATAATAATAATAATAATAATAATAATGATGATGATGATGATGATAATAATAATAATAATAATAATAATAATAATAATAATAATAATAAATGCCCTGATGCAGTACCAGACAGTGGCTCTCATGGCTTCTGATCTTAACTGATTGGAAGTGTTATCATGAACATTGTTTTGTCTTGGTATAAAAGATAGGCTACAGCAAATAATTTGCTCAATACCACAGATTTACTTCTCAGTTTGACCATAGCAAGTTGACCATGTCCCTTAGTGGCTGATGATATGTGCATCTCTGATCATGAGGAGAAGTGTTGAGAGGGACTCTTTGGAAGTTTGAATAATTCACCTCTGGAAACATGAGTGTTTCATTCAACATCCCTAAACAGCTCTTATTCAGGGACCTTTTCAGCGGGATGGATTACTCGACCAGAAGAAAATTTTAACTGGGCCCCACCTATGAGACCCCCTGCAAGGTTATGTGCTGTTTATCTTGATATGAGATCACCATGTGGTTCACATATGGTTGTGATGTATGTGCCCAGTGTACCCTTATCAGACGGGTAGTCATGATGGGTATACTGGGCTTCGTATATTTTACTCCAGTGTCGCTTTGATGGCATGCACTGCTCTCTCACGCAATAGTAATAATATTAATAATAATAATAATAATAATAATAATAATAATAATAATAATAATAATAATAATAATAATAATAATTCTAGTAAGGAATTTATAAATATTTAATGCATTGCTACGCGCGTTTCCACAAGTCATCTGATTTTGGCATCAGCGTCGGTATCCTTGGGATTGGAGCAGTATAGTCCGTATTATCCGTGAGCAGTCGGTTGGTTATGATCATTGATTCATTTCAGCAGGTGATACAGCATTACTGGATGAATCACAAAGGGATGTTTACATTTTACATCTTCTTACCAGGATGAAGGCCAATTTAGCTATGTAGGTATTTTTGTATGTATTTGTCGGCGGGGGGATTGGTGATGGGAGTAGATGGAGAAATGGTAATAATATGGAGATGGAGTTGTTTGTGGTGGTGTTGGATATATTTGCTGTTCATTCTGCAAATTTTAAGGATGGTCATATATTCGGCAACAAGTGCATGATATGGAATGCAGTGTACAAATGCGATGTGAAGGCAAACACGGGGAAAGATGTGTACAATGGTAACACCGCAGACATAATGAAAAATCGTCTGAGAAACCATCCCTCATCTTTTTCCAATATTAATAAAAGACACTCTGGATCTCTGTCGAATCTAGTCAGGAGGCTAGAATAGAATTGAGTAGAATACAGAATCCATTGGTCAATTACAAAAAATAATGCACCTTGTAACAGGACTTCACGACTATGAAACATAAACCTGGAAGAAACCCTAGAAATAATAAGTTTTAGGGAAAATGTGATATATATACACACTGAAATGGTCAGAACCTGTAAGTATAGGAACAAAATATCATTAGTGGAATTTGGAAAATATATTTTGAAAATAAGTAAAAAGAAATATAGATTAGTGAATGAAACCAAACAAATAAATGAAAATATCAGTGTTTAAGATGATACAAACTATAACGAGGAAATTAAAAACGTCACCATGAGAGGGTATCAGTAATCAGTGGCGGACTGGGTCTTCAACTATTGGTTGCCAGGAGACTAAAGGGACCCAGGCGCAAATACAAGGGGACCCATCCGCAACTACAATGCTATTGTTATTATTATTATTATTATTATTATTATTATTATTATTATTATTATTATTATTATTATTATATTATTGAGTGAGAGAGCAGTGCATGCCATCAAAGTGACACTGGGGTAAAATATACGAAGCCCAATATACCCATCATGACTACACGTCTGATAAGGCTACACCAGGCACATGCATCACAACCATATGTGCACGACATGGTGATGTTATATCAAGATAAACAGCACATGACCTTGCAGGTGGGGCCCAGTTAGAATTTTCTTCTTGTCGAGTAGCCCATCCCACTCAGAAGGTCCCTGAATAAGAGGATGTTGAACGAACCACCCATGTTTCCAATGGTGAATTATCCAAACCTTCAAGAATTCCTTTCAACACATGGCTATGATGCTCCCCCACTACTCCTGCTTATGATCAGAGATGCCATATCGTCAGCCACTAAGGGACATGGTCAAACAACTGACAAGCAAGTCTGTGGTATTGAGCAGAATATTCCCTGTATCCCATCTTTTATACCAATTATTATTATTATTATTATTCAGTAGTTTTATTTTTATTTTTATAGCGTGCTTTCACTTCACTACCGAGCGCAGCTCTGTGTGCCTTGGGTATGTGCTGTGATTTGTTGTGATGCTCTGATGGTTATTGTATGGAAAGTGTTCAATAACCATCAGAGCATCACAACATTATTATTATTATTATTATTATTATTATTATTATTATTATTATTATTATTATTATTATTATTATTATTATTATTATTATTATTATTATTATTATTATTATTTTCAACTGTCTACAAACATTGGTCGCCATATATGAATTCTAATGGCGCTGAGGCCCACTTGACATCGGTCAAGCTGCCAAGCTGGCCAGTAGTAGTAATCAGTTCTGTCAACCCGGCCACTATTAGTGCAACTTCTGGTCCAGTCATAGCGTTTTTTAAAAGATTTAAAAAACCTGGACGAAACTCAGCAAGAAGGTTTACATAACTACAAGCAATAAATGCATGATATATCCACTCTACCATTCTTGGATTTCTTGTATGGCACCTTTCTACGGAGAAATAACAGTGAAATGATTACCGAGAATTGTTTGAGTTAACGATGATCTTTCTTGGCAGAAGTTTAAAGAACGGGATATCGTTTCGTACACCAGAAGATGTAAGTCATGCTAGGTGGATGTCAAAAGCAACTTATGCATTCAGGATATATTTGTTGCAATATCAATTTCAGTTATCTCCTGGGGAGAACTCCTTAAGAGGAATATGTATTTCCTTGGTCGAGTGTGTTCAAGCCTGGGTTGTGTTATCAGAAACAATTAAAACACCTTATCAGGATTTCCTATTCATGCATCAACCGTTAAATTATCAGGAAATTGATCCACAAATCGGTAAGCCTGCGCCGAAAAAAATTCCATTTATCTCTGGTACTTAGATCCCGAAATTGTGGTTCTGTCCCTATTTGATGGCAATGTTCCAACAGAGATGATGTCAAATATTGCTCAAGTTATGCTGGAAGCTGACACAGATGAAGAGGAAGAAGAAAAAATAAATCAACTGAGGAAGTACATTCTACAGCAAAATAACTTTTATTCCTTTACAAACATCGGGTTTTTGGTTTTTGTAACTCTGGTACAAAAACGTCCTTCACGAGATTTTCTGTCAGCAATGATTTCTTCGACAAAGACCCTTCTACATGGAAGTATGATCCTAGTTACAAAAGTGGACTTGAAAAACTTAAGTAGACAGTTGCTGAGAATAATGTTGCAGAAAGTGGTGTCAAAATAATTCAGGATTGCAATGACATTTTCACAGAAGTTGAATGTGAGAAACAATTTGTTTTACAGATCGATACCGAAAACCTTAAAACATACACAACTGCCACTAAATCTTCTCTGTGTTTTATTAAGTAAACCTAATATTTCTTACGTTTTTCATCTTATTTCAGGAATTTTTAAAATTTGATTCAGAACGTTTTTAAACATCTGTTGGGGTTCCTTGATGAGTCCACATAAATTTCTCTAATACGAAAACAGAAAATGCTCAAAAAAGGGAAAAGTATACGTCTTTTGAACATAATTAATAGTTGCGCATACTATGTTCCAACTTCCAGGCGTTTGAGGGCCACCCAGCAGTTGCCCGTTTAAGCTGATATTTGGCACTCGTTGTTTTGTTGTTTTGTTGTTTATTGGAACAGGATTGGTGTGCGGGAGCAGCAAGATTTTAATTTCCGGAAAATTACTTATTGTTAATGTCTAATATATATATATATATATATATATATATATATATTATATATATATATATATATATATATATATATATATATGGACACATGAGTATAAATACATATCTATGTGAGACAGTATCTGTCATTACAATTTCACTTCAAAAGCACACTATTATATGTGATTTATGGAATATATTGAATTGTAGGAATTAATGTTTTTGCTCTATATTGTCAGAAATGGTCTATAATCATAGAGTAGAAAAGAAAATTACAAAATATGATATAATGTCCAACTTTAGACTTACAGTGAATGAGACAAATATATACGTCATTTCTGTTATAAGATGTACTTACGTTTATCGTTAAATATGTCGTAGAAGTATCCGATAGTTAAATTTGAAACAACATCCCCTGGAGAAACTCACCATACATGCATGTTAAAGTGATAATAGAAGATTTCAAATTTCCCACGTGGATTTGATTTCTGAGGAGTGTATCAAATAAATCCGTTAATCTCTTAAATATACATATTCAAGGTAATGAACAATATTTCAAAGCGCTCATTTGAGATGTAACATAACTTTTTTGTTTGAACATGCATTAGAACTATGAACGATACCACTGCAACACGAACCGATACTTAACAGTAGTCAAGCATTTGACTGGAAGCATTCTGGCTCTTCGTCATCAAAAGGGATATTGATTGAATTACTACCTTTATACCATATCACTATTGATAATCTTTAAAAGAATATGTTACATCACAAACATTGAACATCGTGTATATTCATCACTATACTCTAATGGTTATAATAGTAGTCATCCTTATGTTCACACCCATTTCCCGACACCACTCACAATACCACAACCAACACCAGTACCATCACGATCATCATCATCTTTATCATCACCCATACCATCATTTTAAACACAATATTATAATATTATATACAACCATAGTAGAACGCAGCCAATGAAAATCAGTCCAACCTCATATCTCAATGCGTAAACATACATACGTAATCCATGACCACATCTCTATATACATGCATATATATATGTACATATATATATAGGTGGAGAATTCACAAAAAAAAACAAACAAAAGACGAACACAGGTGGTGAAGACAACAACCAGATGTATTTGTTTAACGTTCGGGAAATGAAAAAGTTTTTACCACCTATATATTAGAAGTAAATCTACGACCTATATAACATGGAAAGTGTTTTAAAATTTGTTTAACGTTAGGAAATGGTTGCATTTATATATTCTAGCTATTAGGAGTGCCTAACTTGTGGATTCATCGGGAAATATAGTAACGAAACGAAATGGACCCAATCACAAACAGTAGCCAGACACCTAGCGATTCAAATATACATTTCCTTAGAAGTATACAGTATGTTTCAATTCTTTTATTGATATTTGGATCTATTGGGAATTTAGCTGTTTTTGCGATATTTTTCCAGAAGAAAATGCGTCAGACTAAAATCGTTCCATATCTTCATTGTTTGTCTCTAGTGGATTTCGCTGTTATTTGGTTGAATTACCTAAGGATCATATGGCAATCCTCAACTTTGCATTCTGATACGTCAATTACAGGTATTTTAAACAGTGAAATATATGGAGCCGTTAATTTTTCTATAAATATATATTCCTCCTGGATAACCGTTATCATATCTCTCGAACGTTTGTTTGCAATTTTTTTCCCGTTTTCCAGATTTCATTCTTCTGGACGCTATAAGCCTTACATCGTGCTCACTTTGCTTTTTGTATGCATTGTTGTTACGTATACAATGCTGACAGTATTTTTGAAGAATGAAGTATATACTCTGTGTGCAGCACTCTTGATTTATTCATTCTTACCAGCTGTGATTTTAATAATCAGTTCTATTTTGTTGGTATACAAAATACTTCATCGACCCGACCTTGGCCAGCATATTCAACGGAATTTATCTGAACAGTCCAGAAATACCATTTATATCGTCATCGCTATAAACTTACTGTTTCTGGTAACAACGTTTCCTGCTTCTATTTATTTCTTGGTACTATCACTCCAAAATGAAATTAATATGGTCATGTATATCTTTTTGGATACTATAGCTTGTATTAATAATGTTATTAACTTTATTTTGTATGTTGTGATTAGCAAATCATTTCGTCACAATTTGAAACACATATGTTCTAAAAAGATATATGCCAATAGGATTACAGTATATTCATTGCAGTCGACAGCAAATTAAAGCTCTCGATGCTTGAGCATTTTTTCCAATCCAGTAAGTATCTACTTAGATGTATATCTTAATTTATGTTCTTTGCATATTTATGGAAGTATATTGCGTTTTCTTTCTGCTCCCGTCGCACATTTCATTTATATAAACATACATATTTATACATACACGTTTGTGAATTCTTGTGCCTGTACGTGCATCTACTTGCGTGCGGGTGTCTATGTGAGTTTATGCGTGCGTGTGTATCTATATGCCTGTCTGTGTGTATATTTGTCATCACACCACCCAATCGATATCATAGTAGACCCCACCGCTAAAAGAAAATGTAAATCCCAAAGTTGAAAAGATTAAGTCCTGAATCGATTTGTTTAACTAGACCTACCTTGACAGTGCGCCAGTATCTTAAAGTAAAATAATGAATAAAGAAATCGATAAAGACAATGATTAAAAGAAGCAATCTGTGATTTTAGCAAGACTAACGCAAACTTCATACGCAAATTTAAAAAGCGGGGAAAAATTTGGATATTTCAGCAGTATTTGTGTACAGTATCACACAATGAATATATATATATATATATATATAATATATATATATATATTATATATATATATATAGATATATATATATATACATATATATATATATATTATATATATATATATAATATATATATATATATATATAATATATATATATATATGTACATATATATACATATACATATGTATGTATTTATATAGGTATGCATGTATGTATATATACATGTGTGTGTGTGTATGTATGTATGTATGTATGTATGTTTGTATTTATGTATATATGTGTCCGTGTGTGTTTATGTATATATACACACACATTCACATATTTATGCATGTATGTGTTTGTGTGCTTGTCTGTGTGTGTGTCTGTCGATTGAAGTTAAACAAGTATCGTACATGAAATTATATAACTGAACCTCCTGTTGTATTCGTTTAAGCAGCGTAAATCAGAATAATGGCGGACATTAATTGAAAAATCAATTTACTGACAGTAGTTATCGCACAGCAGAAAAAAATTAAGTAATATCCATTGATTAATTATTGATTAGCCAGCATATGCAAAAGCATTAATGAAAACATCATCACAGCTCTCATCATTGTTACAAGTAGTAGGGAAGATAATGTAGCCATTGATATGGTTAAGTTCTCGTTAATGATTTCAGTAGTATTAATGCATAGTTTTATGTGACATGTTGACAAACTTCCGTGTTTTATATTAAACCGTATCAAAATCAGAGGAAGCGACAGGACAATGATAAATATAACACTTGAAAGATGATTTTCTTTCACTTTCATCGACTACAAGCATAAAATTCAATATATGTAGCAACCACTATATTTGCGGATGGGAAAAAATTGATGGCATACGGAATTATTTTTGAGTAAATTCACAAGTAAAGGAAGAAAAACATCCACCAAATATTAAATAAACGGAAATCTAACAATATGAAGGTGTATATGATAACGATAAAGGGAAATAAAAATATGAACCCGTTTTTATTTTTTCATGTTTCAGTCAATTTCTATAAATTACACTGAACCGAAATTATAAGTGATACAAGTTTTAGAACATTCATAATGATGAACTGTACTTCTATAATCACTGATGAAGAATCTGTGCAAAGGAGAATTGTATTCTACGGGTCTATAATATTATTAACTTTTGGGACGTTTGGAAATTTAGCGGTCATTGGCACATATTGCGAGAAACGGATGCGTCAGTCACATATAGCTCCATATCTCTTCTGTCTATTGTTGGTAGACTTACTTATAATATGCATAAGTTATACAAAAAATATATTCCTTACATATTCATTACCGCATGAGAACACGAACGACATCTTTAACGATCCCATAATTGGTTATATAATTCTCATCACATCTACTTATTCTTCGTGGATAACAGTTATCATATCTACAGATCGTTTGTTGGCGGTTTGCTTCCCATTTTCTCGCCGTTTGACACCTAAACCCTACATTCCGTTTGTCATACTTCTGATAGTCCTTGCTTGTGTATGTATAACATTTGCACTTATGATAATATTATTGAAAACACACGAATATCAAATGCTTTCCTTCCTCACGATCTACTCCTTCTTACCAGCTGTACTTATGGCTATTACCTCCATCATTATGATATATAAATTACTTCAGCGACCAAACCTCGGGCAACATTCACAACACAATCGATCGACACAATCCAAGAGCACCATATATATTGTCATCGCTATAAATATCACATTCTTAATAACAACATTTCCAGTGTCTGTATATTCATCTTTACAATCATACGAAGATATGTGTGACAATGAAAATACATTCCTTATCTTGGATATGTTAGCGAATATAAATAATTGTCTTAATTTCATTTTATATTTTGTCGCCAGTAAAATATTTCGAAACAAGTTGAAACAGATATGCTGTAAAGAAAAAATGAGAAATAATACAAGGAACGTATATACGATAAAATAGAGAAAGAAAGACTGGTCAAGTTTACACTTCATTTTTATCTAACTGAAGTAAGTATTTTTACACACACTAAAATTTTTTTTAATATTTTTCTGAATTTGCAACTAGATATAATTCACATTATAACCCTTTCCTTGACACTATCATATTGACAAATACATACCTGCATACATATATGCATGTGTATGTGTATGCGCACATATGAGTGTATATAAGAGCATATATGCATGCATATGTATACCCGTAACTATTTCAATAGAAATTTTGTACGCGTGTTATATGAATACTACGAAACTACCTATACAATATATATATATATATATATATATTATATTATATATATATATATATAATATATATATATATATATATATATATTATATATATATATATATATATATATACCTCTGGCCGGTAACTGATGAGTAGTTCGTGACCTTCTGTGTTTTCTGTTCGCTTGCGTATTTAGTATATTTTCGTTTGTTTATCGCTTATTTACTAAACGTCTTTTAATTATATATCCACATAGGCATATCAAATTTTCCGTTTATTGTCTCCATTTTATGTAATCCTGAAAATATTTATGTAACGCACCCTCCTTAATTTTATTACCATATATATATATATATATATATATATATATATACATACATACATACTACATACATACATACATACATACATACATACATACTACATACATACATACATACATACATACATACATATGTGTGTGTGTGTGATTTCTTAGTTCCCTCCCTCTCTCTCTCTCGATATAAACATACATATACGCATATATATATATATATATATAATATATATATATACACGAGAGTAAGCACATAAATGTGTAACAAGATGGGAAACATAGTACTCGAATACTGAAGGTAGAGTAATATGCTTTAATATTAAAGTTCCAAATGTATCACAAATATAATACAAACATTTGCTACGCAGAGTTTCTAATTCCCCTTCGTTGACCAGCTTTGATTGAGAATGGAACAAAAATACGGTTATATGTATAAATATGCAATTTACATTGACAGATACACATTTTAAATTGATTTCTCTTTTCAATTAATGGCTTTTTAAAGAACCGGTGATATACATGAAATTAAAGTTTAAATATTTAAAAAATGATATGAAGTGGCAAGAAGTGGCAAGAAGCGACCCTCGAAGCCCATTCCTTACTTACGATGAATCCGATACCTCCGACCGATCTAGCACCTTCTACTCTCCCTAATCTCACCGTGCATCCATTTTGCCATCGTATACTCCCTTCCTTCTTCCAGCGTGTCTCGCACAGCCCTAACACGTCGCACCTGATCTTCTTCCTCTCCTCCATTAGGTGGCTCAGTTCTTGCCACCCTGTCAGGGACCTGCAGTTGTAGGTGCATATGGCAAGGTTAGTCCTGTACCATGACGGCCCTCGGGAACCTGTCATTCTTAGCAGCCGTCATGGAGTGGCCCGATTGACGTGCAGGGTACTGAGGCCCTTTTCCTTTTCTCTTCGTTCTTCGTGCTGTTTTAGCCATAAGATGACGCCATCCCACTGGCTGGGCGGGCAGGCCGGCATTTTGTAGGATGGCCGTTGACTATTCAGGAGTTCATCCGCCCTTTGTTGGGTCTTATTTTTCCATCCCACAAGGTGTCCAACAGCACCCTCCTCACTAAGTGAACATGGTGGGGTTGTCAGTTTAGTCGCCGATGTCTCGTCCATGCAACAGGTTGGACAGGACCACCCGCGCCAACCTCATTAACAGTGCAGTTCTACCTACAATGTTATATGGTAGTGAAACATGGGCTACCACAAAGAGAGAAGAGCAGAGACTAGTAACGGCTCAAAGAGCCATGGAAAGGTCAATGCTTGGTATCTCGTTGAGAGAGCACATCAGTAGCGAGATCATCAGAAAGAAGTCCGGCGTGAGAGATGTCATCGCAGAGTATACACGCAGCAACTATAGATGGGCTGGACACGTCGCCCGGCTCACCGATAATCGGTGCACCCACGCATTTATCGAGTGGTACCCGCGCGAGCGGAAAAGACCACCCGGAAGACCGATTTCAGAAGGACGATTGGGATCACGTGGATGAGAAGGGCGCGATCCAGAGAGGAGTGGACAGCGTGCTATGACCAGTGGTGTCAAATGGACGCCTGACGGACTGGTCGGTCAAGGTGATCAAGGTGATATTTAAAAAAAACTTATACGCGGTTGGCTTCCTTTGATTAGCATTTACAGACACCTACAAAAAAGCTAACACTAATTTATATAAATAGGTTAATATCGAAGCAAGAAAGATCGCTAACAATCTTAAACTTAGTGATAGGATAGAACATCTTTACTCACGCCAACCCTTTATTACCCTTAAGGACCACAAAGCTAATTTCCCTAGAAACCCTGAATGTAGAATAATCGACCCAGCTAAAACAGAAATAGGAATTATTAGCAAACATATTTTAGAGTCTATTTTAAACAAGTTAAGCAGAGAATGAAATTTACGGATTTGTGAAAATAGTAAGTCAATTATAGATTGGTTCAAGGGAATTAGCCATGAATTTATCATCCAATTTATGTAGGTCGATACTGTCGATTATCACCCGTGAATATCCAGACCTTTACTTCTTAAAGAATTAGAATTCGACAAACGGTAAGTCACTGCATGCAAGGAAATTCCTCCTGTTTTACGATAATTCCACTTGGGTCAAAAGGAGCGACGATTCTTTATTTGATGTGCCGATGGGGTATATGATAGAGCTGAGTAATGTGTGCTTATAGGAACCTATATTTTGTATAACCCGGATCTGGAATTCCCTTAAATAGATGCAGGATTATACAGGGATGACGGACGGTTTTATAGTTACTCGTAATTTGAACGGCCATGATTTAGATAGACTTATGAAGAATCTTATTACTTTCTTCCAAAGAATACGGTTACGTATAACGATAGAAACTAACCTAACTAATGTAGATTTTATTAGGTATTAACTTTTTAGGTATCAAATCATCCATCGTAATACTTCAGAATCTAGTTAGTACCGGAAATATCCAGCCGAATTGTAATTTCAAAAATGAAAGTTGCTGTCCGTAGAGAGGAAATTCTTTTGAGAATGAAATAGTTTATAGAGCTAAGAAACTAATGGATGGCTCGCAAGAAAACAAAACACGTACTGGAGCCACAGGAAATTCTCTCAAGACTAGACTGTATTTCCTCCGAAATTGATTTCGATAACCCCAAAGCAGAACAGCAACAAGTCTTACTAAACATGTCGTCCGGCAATTGAAAGAAAATGATGCCCGTCCTTTCAAAATCAGCAGGGCAATCTTGGAGAAAGCAGTACCCTGTAATCACGGACCATATAAACACCCAATAAGGTGCAATGTTTGGCTGACTGAAAAGCTCTTCATCCTGAATCCAGGATAAATAAGCACTGAACCAAAGACGGGGGTCATTTAAATTCCCGCAGACACGCTACGAGGTATGAAATCTCGAGTGAATAAATACCGTACGGATAACATTGACTTATGCATTTGAATTTAGACTTTTCACCTAAATACAAGCATCATTTAATATTACAACCATTTTCGACTTTCAAGAAAACCTCCGTTTGTTTACAAACTATTATTTGTATTTTATTATATTTTATTATTTTTATATTAGTTTTATTTAATTTACATTGTTTTATTGTAACTATTACATTTAAATGCACCTTTTTAGCCATGGAATTGTTTTGTTTTTTTTGCACACTGCAATTTACCCCCGAAATATACCTAACTACATTGATCATTAATGCATATATTTAAAGTCAATTTAAATATGCTTTAAAATATCGAATACCCGAATGGATTGATTTTATAGTATTTTTAAAAATTATTTTTATGATATTTAAAATTAAATACTCAATTATTTGAATTTATTTACCATTATTATTATCATTGCCGGTAAGGCGATAGTGCCAAGCTTTAGCGAGCGAGTCAAATATTTCGCGATTTTTAGCCAGTTGCGAATTTTTTAACTAAATTCCGCCGAGGTCAGAATTAAAAAAGAATTACTTATTTTCAAATTTTTATTTTAAATTTAAATATTCAAATATGTATTGCACTAAATTATATTACGCTAATTTATTGCGCTATTTTCTTAATTTCGATATTTAATACACCATATAAACCATTTTAAAATTATTCCTAAGCGTATGCAACTTATCGTCTATACAAACATACATACATGCATATATATATTATATATATATATAATAATATATATATATATATATATATTATATATATATATATATATATAGATATATATATATGTATATTTATATATACATATATGTGTGTATATGTATATGTGTATACACACACACACACACACACACACCACACACACACACACACACACACACACACATATATATATATATATATATTATATATATATATATATAGGGAGAGTTTACGAAAAAACAAAAGACGAAGACAGGTGGTGTACAAAATAAAAAGATGTATTAGTATAACGCTCAGGAATAGAAAAAGTCTTTTACGTTTCGAGACCAAGCTCTTCTACAGAAAGGGACACAGAAAAAAACAAGGAGAGAAAAAAATGTGTGTAGTGGTAACGATCTATCCTATTTATTTGTGTAGTGGTATGCGTGCATACATGTATGTATTTATGTATTTATTTCAACTCATTCTCTCTCTCTCTCTCTTCTCTCTCTCTCTCTCTCTCCTCTCTCTCTCTCTCTCTCTTTCTCTTACTATGTATATTTTTATCTCACTTTCCTTTTTTCTCTCGCCACTTCTGTTTCTTCCTCCGAACACTTCTTATTCTGATTCCTTTTCTAACTTCTAACAAAGTTGCATAGTCAGAACATACACACACAGAGGTATGAGGTGTGTATATATATATAAACAGATACCTATGTATATATATATTCGTATGTATATTCACATTTATATTATACCTGCAGATGTTTGTATATACGTATGAACGAAGTATCAACTTTTGTATGTTGAGCGTATATACATATGCATATGTTATTAGTCTGTGGATGTATAAGTGAATGTTTGCATTTATTTCTATGTGAATAATGCGTGTTTATATTTTATGCTGTTAGATCTAAGTGAACATTTTATTATAAACAGACTTATATTTCACCATTAATTAATTTACTCTGAGTATACATGTTTTTCTACTACCTAAAGTTATTTTTGACATACAGTTTCTTTCTCTTTTGCATAGTATAATTT
This sequence comes from Octopus sinensis, assembly GCF_006345805.1. Classification (NCBI taxonomy): domain Eukaryota; kingdom Metazoa; phylum Mollusca; class Cephalopoda; order Octopoda; family Octopodidae; genus Octopus; species Octopus sinensis. The sequence goes on along the minus strand of NC_043002.1, from coordinate 61,471,354 downwards.
TTAGATCATTTAATTCTAATTTTATCACCGTTTCTTAAGAAAAACTGTTAGTTGAAAGGAGCAATGAATCGGAAACAATTTCAAATGTATATCTGTCAATATAATTTATACATTTATGATTATAACCTTAATATTTTGTTTCATTCTCAATAAAAAGTGTCAGACGAATGGGAACTTGTGACTCTGAATATCAGATTTTTGCGAACTTTTATGATGTTTTTACAGCTTTAATAATAATAATATATAAATATATATATCTATATATATATATATATATATATATATATATATATATATATATATATTATATATATATATATATATATATATATATTATATGTGTGTGAATAAAAAAAGTTGAGAGTGAACTGGTATTCGTTAAGTTTTTGTTAACTTTAAGTACTTCACCAGTTTCACAGATATCCTTGATTTTCAAATGTTGAGATAGAAAGACCTCAAGATATGCTGCGGCTGTCTTGCTTCACAGGCTGTTGCAGCATGGTTTAGTCTCGTATTACACCAACTTTTGGAAATCAGACAAACCTATGAAGCCGGATACTTCTTTAATATAAAACAAAAATTCTCAAGGAATCTCAGTACATTTTTAACTTCTTTTTTATATAACCTGTTTTGTATATATAAATGCAGGAATACAAATGTAAATAGGCGGATAGAGACGTATATATATATATATATATATATATATATATCTATATATATATTATATATATATATATATATATATATATCTATATATATATATATGTATATATATGTATATGTATATAATATATCACCCCCACCTGGTGGATGCCCGGGGAGGTTTTTGAATGAGAAACCTGCCCGGGAAGTGAACCCAGGTGGCAAGTTCTCCAACCGGCAGCAAAGGCCATGGAGACGGAGAACCCGGTGAAGAGGTAGAGGGAGGCGGAAGAACTAAAAGAAGGCTGGTAGAGCTAAAGGAAAAGCTCAAGCAGGACCAAAGGGTGAAAAAACCAGGAATAGAAGTGGAACCGCAAAAGATGGAAACGGACAGCGCACACAGGTGTGTAGGTTCTACCTGAGAGGTTCCTGCTGGCATGGAAAAGAAGGTGCAGGCTGCCGCTTTGCACATCGGGGACCTGCCACAGAGACACGAGGCAGATGGACAAACCATCAACACAAGGAAAAGGGATGGACCACGCACCACTTGCCCCAAAGCGGAGGTACGCAGATGTTGTGCGTGCCACAAACCACCAACATGATGTTGTCGAAAGGGCAGCTGCTGAGCAACAATCTTTTTTGTGCATGGCACAAAAGATTGTACAGCAGCTGACCTGGACTTCATCAAACCCAAGCCCGCAGGTGGGACTACCCACTATATACCAGACCACCACCACAGCAACAGACCCAGGATGGACACCACCGGTAACAACGTACACCTCACCTCGATGCTCCTACTGAACATAGAGGACTGCAAACACTCAGTAACAGGACAAAAATCCCGTTCCTGAGAGATTTTGTTGCATGCAATCAAGTCTTATGCATAGCACACTAATGGAAACGCACCTGAAACCGGATATAGCAGATGCGGAGTTACACATACACAGTATGCTGTACTACGGACCGACAGGAAAGAAAGGAGTCATGGAGGGGTGTTGCTATGTACATCGTGAGGACCTCACACCCCAGGTCCTCTTGTCATACTCAAACTCGGTGTGTGACACACTAATGTACATATTAGGCAACTTGATGTAGTGTTGTGTGTGCTACATATCGCCCTCCAGATGCCCCAAGCCATGTGGGCAAGTTTGAAGACATGCCTTATAAAATAGAAGAAGTTCTAACCACATTAGAACAACACATAAGTGTACTTCTTATGGGAGACTTCAATCTGCCAAATGTCAGATGGCCCGAGGGCCTTTCTCTCCCAGGAATGACAAGATGTGAACGAGGACAGGCGAGGTCCCTCCTGAACCTCATCAACACCCTGTACATGGAGCAGGTAATACTCCAACCAACCAGGGCAGGTAACACACTGGTCTCTGCTTCACAAATGACATGGATCTCATCCATAATGTGAAAGTGACACCGACACTACTCTCGGATCACAACATGATAGAGCTGACCATGTACGGGCAAAAGAGAGCACGGACATGCAGCCTACAAGAAAACCCCCAGAATCTTTCCAGCTTGAACTACCATAAGGCAAACTGGAAACAAATTGAGAAAGAGATCTCAAACAAAACTGGCTAAATGTCTCTCCTCGCCAGACATCGACGTGAAACTTCAACAATTCATGTCTGTAATGCAAGCCATATGCTACAATATGTCCCAGAGAGAAAGGCCACGTACACAAGAACAAAATCCCCAGAGAGAGGAAAATTCTAATGAGACGGCGTACAAAAATTTTCAAATCGCCTAAACAAACAGATTGAAAGCAGTGAAAAGTCCCGCCTAAAATAAAACTGTTGGAAATCGAAAAATGTCTGAAACTCTCCCATGAAAAGGAAAGAGCAGACAAAGAAGCCTGGGCTATAGACAACATAAAATCTAACCCCAGAGCTTTCTACAGGTATGCCAAAGAAACAGCTACAGTGCACTGTAGAATAGGGCCACTCCTCGAAAAGGATGGCACACTTACAGGAAAACCAATGCGGTAAGTGAAATACTGAATGAGCAATTCAAGAGTGTTTTCACTCCACCCCTTGGGCATCTCCAAAATCACCAATCCAACTGACTTTTTTACCACTGCAGATATAAAATCAGAGGCGGCGACGATAGATTACATCGATATAAAGGAAGACGATGTAATCAAGGCTATAGATGAAATGAAAACAGACTCAGCTACTGGCCCCGATGGATTCCCGGCATCCTCCTAAAAGCATGTAAGAGAGTCTAGCAAGACCACTGCAGTTCTCTTTCAGAGCTTCCTTGCAGCTGGCAAACTTCCAAGAAAAACTGAAGGAAGGTAAAATATGCCCCATTCATAAAGGAGGTAGCAGAGCGGAAGCCAAGAACTATAGACCTATCTCTCTGACCTCACACATCAGCAAGGTCATGGAACGAATAGTCAGAAGGAAGCTGATCACCTTCCTTGAAGAAAATGACTTGCTGCCGACACCCAACATGGTTTCCGACCAGGGAGAAGCTGTTTAACTCAGCTCCTACAACACTATGACTGGGTGCTGAAACGGCTGCTCAACACTCAAATGTGGAAGTGATATATCTCGACTTTGCAAAGGCCTTTGATAAAGTCGATCATGGAATGATATGTCACAAACTGCGTGATCTCAACATAGTTGGAAAACTGGGAGAATGGCTTCATGACTTTCTGAAGGATAGAAGTCAGGTGGTAGTGGCCAATGGGGCCACTTCCATTAACACGCAAATAGTGAGCGGTGTTCCGCAGGGCACTGTTCTGGGGCCACTGCTGTTCATAATGGCCCTCTCAGACATGCCCTCAGCCACGCAGAGAACCACGATCACAAGTTATGCAGATGATACAAAAGTTTCACAGGCAATACAGAACCCTGAGGACACTAAACACCTGCAATGTGAGCTAGACAAAATATACAAGTGGGCCGAAAAGAATAGCATGCAGTTCAATGCTGAAAAGTTTCAAGCTCTATACTATCAGCATGCAAAACTAAATGCAATACCCAATGAATACACTGGACCCGGAGGAATAGGAATAGCATCCAGAGGCACAATCAGTGCGTGACCTAGGTATTTACAATGAGTGATGACGCGACCTTTCGTGTACATGTTGCTAAATTGGCAATGAAATGTAGACGACTGGCCGGATGGATCCTCAGAACCTTTAGAACAAGAGAACAAGAAACCATGATGGTCCTCTGGAGGACACTTGTCCTAAGCCACTTTGACTACTGCTCTCAGTTATGGTCTCCATCCAGTGTCAAGTTGATCACAGAGCTCGAGGCGATCCAACGTAGCTACACGAAGAAGATAGCCTCTATGCAGAATGTAAGCTACTGGGAAAGACTCAGGAAATTAAAATTATATTCCTTGGAGCGTAGGCGGGAAAGATATGCCATAATATACATCTGGAAGATCCTGGAGGGAAGTGTCCTGAACTTTGGCATCGAGAGTTACGCAAATGCCAGAACTGGGCTCCACTGCGTGGTGCCTAGGACTCCAAACTTGCCATCAAGATGTAGGACAAGATTCTGTGATAGCCTGGGCTTCCGAGGCCCACAGCTCTTCAATATCCTCCCGAAGAACCTGAGAGACCTGCATGGGGTGGATACAGATGTCTTTAAAATGAAGCTGGATCTCTTCCCGTCAGGTGTCCCAGATAAACCAACTTCACGGCAGGAGGGGCAGATGAGGGCAGCTGAATCGAACTCTCTCATGCACCAAATAGCAGCTGCTAGAAAGCCTTCATGAAGTGAAACCAAGTAGCAACTCCAAATGGCGGTGCCCCAGCATGGCCACAGCTCATAAGCTGAAACTGGAAAAATCAAAAAAATCAAGAAATCATATATATATATATATGTATTTGCATATGTATATATATATATGTATATATATATAATATATATATATATATCTATATATATATATATATATATATATATATTATATGTTATATATATATATATATATAATATATATATACGTCCACAACAAAAATCCAAATTGCATCACATAATGACAATACGGCACAATTATTTCAACTCAATTAGACCGCTCTCTTCAACATTACACCAGGACAAGTCAAAACAGAAACTGACCCACACAAAAATTCAAGAAGTCTTTGGACAAATTCCTTCAAACAGTCCCGGACAAACACCCACACCCGGATATGTCTCGCAAACAATAACTCTCTGCTCGAATGGGCCTTGGTGCCCAAATCCTGAATTGAAAGACTTCACCAGGTGGTGCTATTAAGTTAGACATGGCCTGGGCCAATACTGGCCAAAACCTTTCTAAGTTATTCTAAGTTATATATATATACATATATATATATATATATATATATATATATATATATATACATATATATATATATATATATATATATACACACACATATATATATATATAGATAAATAGATATATATATATATGCGTGTGTGTATAGATACATACACACATATATAGATATAAATATATATAATATTTCTTTACTACCCACAAGGGGCCAAACACAGTGGGGACAAACAAAGACAGGCAAACGGATTAAGTCGATTGTATCGACCCCAGTACGAAATTGGTACTTAATTTATCGACTCCGAAAGGATGAAAGGCAAAGTCGACCTTGGCAGAATTTGAACACAGAACGTAATGGCAGGCGAAATACGGCTACGCATTTCGCCCACATGCTAACGTT
>NC_043002.1:61462157-61465919 GCF_006345805.1 Octopus sinensis | reverse complement strand
GTTTTATCTATTTCCTTGTCATTTTTTAAGGCAAAACACGCACACGTCATTAGGGAATTATTATCATCATCATCATCGTCGTCGTCCTCATCTTCGTCACCGTCGCGTCGTCGTCATCTTTAACGACCAGTTAAAATTATCTCGCTACTATTCAGTTTTCAACGCCATGGCACGAAAATGTTCCACTTGAAAATTTGCGTAAAATGTGCGGCTTTTAAAACCTTAAGTGGCACTTCATCTGATTTGCTTCAAAAGATGCGGTCTCACATTGTGCAATTGTTAAGCGTTGTATATCGGTTGTATCTGAGGGAAACATGTGTAAAATAAGAAAAAATGTTGTAAAAGAAGGCAGGACGTAGACAATTGTAATACCAAATCAAATGAAGATAGAAGAAGAAGAGGAAAGAAGAAGAAGTAGAAGAAGAAGAAGAAGAACGACGACAACAACAACAACATTAACAAGAGAAAGGAGAAGTAGAAGAAAAAGAGAACGAATGAGAAGAAGAGGAAGAATGAAAAGAAGAAAAAAAGAAGAGAAAGGGGAAGAAGAGTATGAATGAGAAGAATGAGAAGAATGAGAAGAGAAGAAGAAGAAGAAGAAGAAGAAGAAAACGAAGAAGAAGAAAACGAAGAAGAAGAAGAAGAAGAAGAAGAAAACGAAGAAGAAGACAGATAAATTTAGCAGCCATACTGAGAAGTAATATTTATCGCAATATTAATATAGCTGTTTGACATTACAACCGCTTTAACACAGGCTGATCGCCAACCCACCAGCTTGTTACTGATGCAACCTACACCCTGTATACATAGAAAGCAAGGGAGTGGACCCCTACCATCCTCTAGCAAATATATAAAACAGAGGCAGTCAGAATTTTGGATAATTCTTTATTATCACTTTCCTCTCATACATGGAGATGTGTCTCCATAAATGAAACCAAAAGCGCGAATAAACAATTATCCAAAATTCTGACTACTTTTTTTCTTAATATATAAAATATGTACATCACTTCAAATAATCTACACACACAAACGCATATATATATATAAACATTTAGTAATATGTCTAGATGCTCTGGAAACAACTTGCACATGCAAGTGCTACCAGCCAAAAGCTCTGCATACTGGAAGCCAGCAAGTGTATAGGGTCATCAAGAGAGAATGTGTGCCGTTTCGGAGCTTACCTCTCCACGGCATCTCTACACATCCCCCCTCCTCACTGATATGAAGCCCTGCTTGCTAGATCAACTGGCTATCAAATAAAGCTCAATATTCTTCTAGCCATCGCTCATCGTCTGTTTTTAACCAAATCCAGAAGCTAGCATTTTCCATTGTAGTTTGGATATCATTCATGTTGGTGTTTACTTTACAATGAGTTAATGCTAACGAAAACAACAGTTGCCTCACACTGTGTCCAACGAATCCTCTACGTCCGACCTCAATTGGAAACGGTTCTGCATTCCAGCGTCTTTACATTCCTTGAGGAGGTTTACGTAACAGTCAATATTTCGAGCCCGAGCGGCGTCCATGTTATCTTCATGACAAACCGTTAATTTGACTAAATTCACCACTTTCTGTTTTTTTTACATCTCATTATAATGCCCGTTTTTTCTTCGTAACTGAGATGGGAAAAGCGTCCTTGGCACCCAGGTAAATCTGCAGCCAACTCCCAATAACCGTTCCAAATTTTATCTTTCACATGAAGTTTCTTCTTCTTGAAACGGATCTGCTGTAATGAAATCTCTGGTTGTTTCCCTCAATGTTTCTTTTTTTCTTTTCCACTGTAGATGAGACCAATTTGGTTCTTTATAAAATTGACGATAACCTATAAAGTATAAAAGTTTCGAGTATCTTTTATCGTATTTGAATAAAATATCACTTTATTTAGCAGGAAATGCAAGTATGAAAATGTAGCATTTAACAGTTTTGATAAATGTGTTTTAGTTAATGATATAAATGGCAGTGAGGTTACGAAGCATACTTTGTAACCACTTGAATTTTGTCAGTGAACAGGTCGCGATCTCAAAGCGACGAAAATATTTTGGCAAATTAATTTTAAATGTTGCAGTGAATCTAACGATTTTGTGTGTTTTAAATGGCTTATAAACATCTTCCACGCTGCAATTGTTTTCGTTCCAGCACACAATCTCAGATCAAGTCGCTTGCTAAGCAAGTTCATCTCCGTAATATATATATATATATATATATAATATATATATTATATATATATATATATATATATATATAATATATATATATATATACGTGCATAAAAGCTACGTGTGAGTGTAGGTGTGTGTGTGTGTGTGGGTAATTATGAAAATACAAGTATCTAAGTGTAGGAAGTTTGTAATCTTCGAGCAGTCCGTAGTAGGTATAAAATATACGTTCAGGAACAATAGAAATTTTCTGTCATCGAAGGTTGTAGGCTTTCCTCGTATCGAAGAATAATTACACGCACACACACCTACACACAGTATAAAAGACAATGCTAACCGCGGCGGAATTTAAACTCGTTACGTAAAGAGGGACCAAATGACGCTCGATATTTAGCCGTGTGTGCTAACCATTCTACAAGCTCTCTGCTTTTGTAACAAGGAAAATATAAAAACTAATATTAAGAAGATTGATGTGGCATGATTAGGATATGGTATATTTGCGTCAACACGTTTGTATATAACACGAAATATTAGTATAACAACGGTATGTAATAACCAGAACAACTTTTCTGTTACAGCTGTGCGTTATATTAAAGTAGCATCGTTGGCCTGTAAATATATGGCGATTTAGCACCTGTATAACATTTTACAGTAGAGAATGGAGGTTCGTCTTGATGTGAACCAAAGGAACGTATCATGAATAACGTATACTTTGATACAATCGGAATGAATTTTAAATCTGAACGCAAAATTTGTTCAGTAATATTACGTTCAACATAGATTGTGCCCTGAGGCAGTTATAAATGTGTACAAGCGCACATACGTCACACACATATACACCACACAAACACACAAACACATACACGCATATTAACAGCCCCCCCACACACATATATATATATATACACATACATATTTATGACGAAATGTAATTTCATATGTACTTTGAGAAAATATTTTTGAAATTATTATTTAAACTGCATTTTCACCTCCATTACCTTTCCGTATTCTTCTAATCGTGTGTATAAAACACAACAGCCTATCTTTATATGTTTGTGTGTGTGTGTGTGAGAGAGAGAGAGAGAGAGAGAGAGGAAAGAGAGAGTTTGAATCTCTATGCGTATGTTTATTTGTGTTTATATATGTGCGTGTGAATATATATATATATATATATATACACATATATATCAATATATCAATATCAATATATATATATATATATATATATATATATATATATGTTAGAAAAAGAAAATATAAAATATGTGGTAAAGTTTATATTGGACAAACAGGAATTTCGCTCCGTCAAAGAATCACCATTCACAAAGAGCCCATCCGTCACCCACAATACAGACAGTTAAAGGTGAGTGAACGCATAGAAAAGTGTGCCAGGAATCTTAATCCCAATTTCCAAATATTTCCCTTTTACCAATGTTCACACAACACCTCAATGCAACAAAGAGGCATTTTTCATCAATAAAATTCTCCCCCAACTAAATATGAACACACAACTCAATACAGAACACCACTAACTCTTCAATTGAAACCACTAACCCTTATACACTTCCTACACTACTCACATCTCTAAATTCAGAACTACTTACTT